>NW_009944697.1:0-4223 GCF_000696875.1 Nestor notabilis
AAGAGGGAGGGGGGAGAGATGGGGGACGAGGGGGGGAAGAAAATGCGAGCCAAGAAGCACAATGCCCCTCTTTCCTGGAGCGAGGACGTTCACTGGGGTTTGGGCTAGGGATGATTTTACTACGACTCCGCAGCCGCGGCGGGATCCGAGGGAAATATCACATCAATGTAAAACCTATGGAATTAAACTGATTTTTGCATTAGCTGTGTCTCTTCTCTTCCTCCCCACCACCCCCTTTTTCTCTTCCCTCCCATCCAGACCCTCATTCATAACTCGATTTAGTGAGTGTTTTTCTCATTGACGCTCCCTCCGCTCGGATCCTGACAAGCCGAGCACAGGAGCCGCGGGCAGAGCTCAGCTCAGCCGAGTGCAGCTCCTTGGGCTGGCTGCACTTCGGTTCCGTGCAGTCACTTTAGAAGCTATCGATTTGGATGTGTTTATGGAAACATGGAAGGTATTTTTGGCCATCTGCTAGCAGGAAATGATTAAGGTTATTTCTTTTTTTAGTAAAAAAAACAAAGAGGTTTATCTGCCTTTCTTATTTTCAAGTCTGCAGATACAAAAACGTCCTGAAGAAAATAATGCTTTTTTTTCACATTAAAACGATTGTTCTGTTAAATAAAGATGTGGCGGCGGGGGGGGGTGGCTTTGGTGCATTTTGAACTTTTAAAAATCGTTTCTGACAGCTTTTCAATTGCTAAAAGGTTTCTGAGGATGCCTTTTTGTTGTGAATAGTGCTTTTGTCTCTTTTTTTCATTTAAAAAGTCCTTCAACAAGCTGCATTTGTTGAAAATCTGTAAGAATTTGGGGAAAAAATAAAGAGTAATTTAAAATTCAGTGATATGTAGCCACAAACATGCAGCTACAGATAGACATACGTTGAGTAATTTGAAACTGGTTTATTTTCATGTGTCTGAATCAAAGCCCATTCAAAGAAAACATTTTTTTGTAAACTACTTGGGTAAAAATATGGGGCTGGTGAGATCTCACTCATTTTAGGGACAAGTTTTGGGATGATTAATATCAGTGTTTAAATAAAGGGTCCACTTCAATTTGCAAGTTTGTGTGTTAAAAAAGAAAAGCCAAGGTAGCTTGCTAAATGAGAAGAGAATTAATATTTTAGATGCGCTCAGAGATGACTCTGATTTCCAGCCTCTCTGAAGGAGCTGTAGTGATTTTTCTTTTTGAAGTTGATGCAAACCAAAAGTCCACTCTCTTTACATTTAAACATTATTAGTCAATGCTACCCTGTGGACATTTTATGTATCTATTTGTTCCTGTCTCCCATGGAGTTTTATCAATTCGTTTTTAATCCAGCCATATAGTTTTGTCCACAAGAGCAAATGTTTGCAGCTAGGGAGCTGAGAATAAAAGACAAAACACAAAACCCCAAATCTAGCTTTCCTAAATGTAGCAGTCTTGCACGAGGATGGATTTTAAAGTTAATTTATAACAGCCTCCGTAAATATCTTTGGAAACTTCTGTGAATTTTTTCTTGCCTTCCTCTCTTCTCTTTGTTTCTGTCTGTCACCCACATTCACAAAGCATATGTATGTTCAAGACCTAATTAAGAAGGTTTTATATGAGTTTGTACATGTGTTTTCACACAGACGGTAACGGTGAAGCGTGTTACTGGGCTGTTGGTGTGGGACCACGTTAACCTTGCAGATGGGAAGAGTATTATGAAAGAAATGGTAATTAATAGCATTAAGAAGCTGATTAAAATAAAAAACGCGTTATTGCAGCAGGGGTCTCATTAGGGAACAGTCATGCCTGTCTGCCACAGATTTAAGAACTTTCAGCCACAAGGCCTTGAACTGAGGCAGCTCCAGTTTAAGCAAACTCAGAGGAGACTCCACCCCCCGTGACATCAGATTGAGTTACACTGCAAAAACACCCCAAGATCTGGAGAGGAAAAAAAATCAACTTTTCTCCCTCCCCTCCTTGATGTTTAAAAATGATAAAAACGCCATTCTTCTCCCGCGCTGGGCGTTTGCAAGGAGGCCTTCTTTAAAGCAAACTAACAGCAGAACAAATGTCTTTTCTTAGTCTTCCTTTCCAACGGGAGGGAAAAGCACACCACCAAAACCAAAAATAAAAACCCAAAGAATTCCCCGACGCCCCCCAGCCCTGAAACACCAAAATCAAAAATCAATCACTCCAGCATTACAGCAGAGCAATCCTCCTCTCGCAGGACAAGCAGAGGAGCCCCGTGGAAGGACAGGGCTGGGGTACACAGCGACAGATCGGGGCTGGGGACCCAGGGGTGGCGATAGGGACCTTTCTTTGACTTTATTTGCAGTTTGGCCAAAATTAAGCTGACAAACCCGTTCGGAGCTTGTTGTAAAGTTACACATTTTTCACGTAAACATCCAAGGCAATTGCTTTTCTCTAGGATGTGTCATTTCCTGTGTAGCTATAATAACATATTAAGTAAAGGGATAGCAACGAATCTACATATTTACATATGTGTAGACGCTGTGCATAGGAAAGCTGGCAGGATGTTGTGTATATACCACAGCAGAAAGCATTTTGTTAAAAGTTTGGGAAATGACCACGCTGAAATAAGAAACATGCTTCAAATATTAATGGCATTCAAGACAAGGCTGGTAAGGAAAGATTTGCAGGCGAGTCAGTGCGGGACAGGAAAGCTGCTGTGTTCAAAGATTCGGGGAGGTGGATGTCATACTCAGGACACAGGTCACCACAAAGAGCTACAAAACCAACTTGGTTCTTACCTGCTCCCCAGGGGCTTTATTTTACTCTGAATCATTCAATGCTAAACATTTAGCAAGGCAGTCCTGGGAGACTCTCTGGCGACTGATAGCGAGCTGAAGGAATGAACTGCCGGGATATAGGGGCTCACCTTTGCTCCAGGAAGGACATCTTCCTTTCTGCTGTAAGGTATCTACTTTTTTTTCCTCCCCAGCAGTAAAGTGTCAGACTCACAAAGGAAGCGATATAATTAGTGCTGGTACCTACTACAAACTCGGAGCTCTGAAGGAAGACCAGTGCAGCTTTTCAAATGGCTACCATTTTGAAATCAGAAAAACATTTTCTAACAGACAGAAGAATCCCTCTTGAATCCCCCCTGGCCCTTTTGAATTCACGCCCTGCCTTACATCAAACGCTTTTTTGCTGATTAACTGCACAATCAGGTCCCTGCAGATCAGGGGAAGAATGGAGAAGAGAAAAGCAACCTCTTTTCCAGAGAACAATACCATTATTTCAGCTCCATTGGACAGGAATGTGTGATTTCACAGCCCACTGCCCTTCTCTCCCATCTCCAAAAACACTGCCAGAGATCCACTGCTCCAGGTCCCCACCCATTAGTACCCAGACCCAGCATTTACAACTTGGGTTCAATATTTCTGCCTGGGGGGCTACACACATGCATGCAGGCATATATGGAGAAAATATCTAAATCAGAACCAACTCCCAAGCCCAAGAATAGACACAAAGGAAGTTTAGTTTATTTTTAAAAATAGCTAATATCCCTTTTCTTGTATAATACAAAATTCTCGTTCACACACAAGTTTCTATCCTATTTTGGGGGTAGATTTGGCATGATGGTAGTTAATAAATGAAAGGAAAAGCTACATTAAAATTAAAATCATTCAACAGATGAGAGGAAAAATATACTATTTTCCAAAGGCAGATTATTAATAAAATGCCAGTAAATACATTTTAAAAACTATTTTTGCCCACAGCAGTGTGTTGCTATCTCACAGCTCACCCAGTGCCTTTGCTCTTAAGTTTGTCTCACTAGTGTATGAAAATATTTTCATTTTACAAACATCTGTTGAAATAAGTTGCTGAAGATCTGATTCCACAGGAGGAACCGTGTCCTTTAAAGGGGAAGCAACCGCCCAGTTGTGAGTTTGTTAACTAACAATACGGCAGAAATCTTTTCAGAGAAGAAACTCACCAAGACATTCCCCTCTGAGAGGCTGTCTCTTAATGACTCTCTCAGTCTTTGTTTATTACTTTTTCAACGATTCCTGTGTTTTGCAATTTGCAGGGCAGGAGGAATACCACGGAGCTTCCTTCCCTAACCCTTCAACTTTGATATCGCCTGATTTCAACTCAACCGCGCGAACCAAGGGGAAAGCTCTTGTTGTCATAAAGTGCACTGAGGTGACCTGGTGTGTTTTAGGCGCTCCCAATTCAGACCCTGCCTGGCTTGGCGGGGAGCGCGGCTGCGGGAGGAGCGGGAGGGGAAC
>NW_009944698.1:0-734 GCF_000696875.1 Nestor notabilis
AGATGAAAAAAATTATATATATATAATATATAAAATAACCAGTAACTAAGATCTTGTGCTTAATTCAGCCTGACAATTACAAACTGTGTTAGACTGGACTGCTCATTAATTCAGCAACATGTGATGCAGGTAACCACCCGTGTGCATGATTTCAGAGAGGGAAACGAGGGGTTAAGTTATTTGTGCCTGGTAATAAGCTACAGGAAGAAACAGACCTCTCTGCTGCTCTCATCCAAGCACAGCCTCTAATTCCTTAATGGAGCAAGAAATGCTCCTGGGCAGGCCACAGCTTTAGCAGCTACTTCAGCCTCTTTACACTGGAGCAGCTCATCCATGGAGCTAAGGGGAAACACAACCTCTGGCGCTGTTGAGATAAGAGTAAGGCAGCTGCTGCAACCTCCGGGGCAGGCATCTCGCCTGTGGAAGGAAGAGCAGAGCCCCTCTGGAAATGCAGGAAAGCCCTCTCCATAAATCACACCTCAGCCACAGCCAAAGGCTGGGAAAATCCGGGGCCTGGTTTTGCTCTCATTTATGTTTCTGGGAAGCAAAAGGAACTACTGCAAAATCCCCAGAGCCATAAGCAAAAACTATCAGGAGAACATCATTATATTCACTGTTGAATTACTTTTATCTGTGCTACAAGTCATAAAATCCCAGACTGATTTGTGTTGGAAGGGACCTTAAAGCTCATCCAGCCCCAACCCCCTGCCACAGGCAGGGGACCCCTCCACAAA
>NW_009944698.1:756-2802 GCF_000696875.1 Nestor notabilis
TTGATGGCTGCCAGGGTGGGGGCAGCCACAGCTTCTCTGAAGGGAAGCCAAAAGAGGTAGGTCAAGCTGTTTGCAAGCAAAGCAGCTGCTCACAGAAGGACGTGGCCTGTCTCCTGCCTGCCACCGAGGAAACAGACTCCTCCAACCATCCAATCCGCGCCAGCTGCCCAGCAGGGCCAGGCACGCTCATGCCCCAGCAAACAGACCAGCAGAGTAAGGAGGGGGACATCACAGATATGTTTTGCCCTTTGTCCCACCCTAGTGCCCCGTGTCCCAACACGGCTGGAGATAAAGCTTTAAGCCCTGAAAATGAGATTTCAAAGTCTTAGTTTTTCTGAAGAGCTTGGTTGAAGCACACACCTCCTGGCATCCAGGAGCCTCGCGCTGCCCGGTGCTGTCACAGCAGCAGATGGCACCCACCGAAGTCATTATCACAGCAGAGGAAAAACTATTACACTAAAGTAATTAGAGTCTTAGAAACCACAAATTCCTCCACAGGGAAAGCCAATATCCAGGAACAAAGAGGTGCTGCCAGTCCAGCAACATCAGCCCGTGTCTGCAGGTAAAACATGTGCGGTGCTGTCAAAGCCATGCTGTTCTCTGGCACACACGTCAGCTGCGTGGAGACCTCAGAGCAGCCTTCCAGTATCTGAAGGGGGCTACAAGGATGCTGGAGAGGGACTCTTCATCAGGGACTGGAGTGATAGGACAAGCGGTGATGGGTTTAAACTGAAACAGGAAGTTCAGGTTAGATACATCAGGTTAGACAGGGGCAGGAGCCCCCAGCCCCAAGCACCGGGATCAAAATCAAGACCCGTGGGAAACACCTCAGAGGGCAAAACCAAACTGATTTTCAAGGGAGATGAGGGTGGTGTGCCTGTCTGGGTAAGCACACTCACCTCCTGAAACCCCACCGGTTCAAGCCCCACACACCAGCCTGTGCCCCAAAACACGTGTTGCTCTCTCTGTCCTGCATCTGTCCTGAGATGGCTGCTCCCCCGAGCACAAGGAATAGGGTTGCCTGCCCCATGCTGGCTGGGTCACGAAGCTCCCCTTGGACAACACACAAGGAAACAACAGCCTCTCTATTAGAGTACTGAATCTCCACCAAGAAATTGGCTGACATTTGAACAGGAAATTCAATGAAACTACTTCAACAGAAACATGCCCACAAACACCAACGCAAGGCTCTGCTTTAGGCAAGCATAGGCACAAGGAAACCCCCGTGGAAATGTCCTGATCCTCAGTGCCCTGCTCCCCTCTGCCAGCCCAAGCACAAATCCCCACTGTACAGAAACCACCAGAGAGAGTCCGAAGCAAAGGCTGAGCAAAGGAGATACCCAGTACTCAAGAGGGGGGAATCCTTAGAAGTCAGATTAATTTCTCACCTTTCAGTATCCATTTGCAAAGCTTGTAAAATTCCTTGTATTTGCTTTACAAACAAAGGTTCACAATGACAGCTGAGAATATTCATGTGGGAAAGGACAGGAAAGGACATTTCTATTTCAGATTTTTATTGCTTGAAAAACAGAAGCCACCTGTGTTCTAGAGTTCTGCATTTGTATATCACACAAACACGCTGTATTTTCATTTTATGATTAATTGATATTAATCAATATTATTCTTCCCTGTGAGGGTGCTGAGGAGCTGTGGCTGCCCCATCCCTGGCAGTGTTCAAGGCCAGGTTGGACACAGGGGCTTGGAGCAACCTGCTCTAGTGGAAGGTGTCCCTGCCCGTGGCAGGGGGTGGAGCTGGAGGAGCTTTAAGCTCTCTTCCGAAAGTAACCAGGCTGGGATCCGGGGATTCTGTGTTTGTTAATGCACTGTAAGCTGTTCCGAGCTGGAGTTTTGTACATCCGAATTCCTTAATGTCTGGGAGAAACTACTGAGCCACGGCTCAATTCTGGTACATATGGACTGAATATTCAAACTCAGATAGTCCAAACTGAGAAAGAAACCACATTTTCCTGTAAGTAACACTTTGGGCGCTGTTTGCTGCAGATTCAGCCTTTGCCATGAGACATTTTAGTGTCTGTTAGAGCAGGC
>NW_009944698.1:2940-3262 GCF_000696875.1 Nestor notabilis
GAGCAAACCCTGACCCAGCACAAGAGCTGCACCACCATCAACTTCAGCTTCTCAGGGTGCCAACAGCCAGCACAGAGACACAAACACGCACAGCTCCATCCCCACTCAGCTCCACCAGCCCTGCAGCGCTTCCTCTGAACAGCCTGTGGGTTCGGCAGCCCCGAGGTCCTGGGGCTTTCTCACTTCCTTAGAAACAAAGCTCTACCCAGTGCACGTACCCACGCTCACAAAGTACCTGGAGAGACACAACTGAGCTGAATATTAAGACTGCAGGCAGACCTCAGAGCAGCTCCAGTGCCTAAAGGGGCTCCACGGACCCAAG
>NW_009944698.1:3466-5083 GCF_000696875.1 Nestor notabilis
GGGTGCCCCTGCCCGTGGCAGGGGTTGGAGCTGGATGAGCTTTAAGGTCCCTTCCAACACAAACTAGTCTGTGGTTCTGTGATTAAATTGATGTTTCTTTAGAGCAGCTAAAAGAAAGAGGTGGAAAAAGCATGGACCATGTGTCCATATTAATGAATTATCTCAGGCTTTACAACTGTTCCCCATAATTTAGCAAGCAGTTTACAGCCCCCCTATTTCCTGCCTCAGCTGTTGCAACCTTGTAACACACTAAGGTGGAAAACTCAGCAAAGCCCTGATTTTAAGACAAATCCCCAAGGGCAAAATAGGTGAAACACAGAAAATTGGAGGAAAAGGCAATCTGGGAATCCATTAATAACTAAAGAGAGGACAGAACCAGAAGCATACAACTACCCTTTGGACATACTGGTCACCATCACATCACCCCCAAGGCTGGCAACAGCCTAAGGCAGAACAGGACCATCTCCCAGTGCAATGTGCAGAGTGGAAATGTGAGGATACCTTGCAGACAGCAAAGAGAACTCCCCATTTCCTATTTGGCTCATGAAACCTGACAGTACATGGGAGAATTTAAATGGTGCCTGGGAACTGAGAAAATTCACTGGGCAAACCACATGGGCACATGGAACTGAGAAATGTGTATCCACAACAAAGCTTTCCAAAGGCAGGGATACAGAGATCTCTGCTCAGGGCTCTCTCAAATAGTGTGGTCTTCAACAACTTTCTGTTTTTAAATAGCACATTTGTGACTCTTCCCTTTTTCTGCCCCCAGCTCTTGCACTCCCATCTGATCCCATGGATATGCTCTGACTCCAGCTTCCAGGAAGGCTACAGAGCTGAGATTTACACAGAATTCATCCTTCCAGCACCCAGGCATAAGAAAGAACAATGAAAAGTGGAAAACCCTGAGCTTGGTTACCCAGTGCCTGGAACCACTGCAACCCTGTACAAAGGCAGAATAAAGTCTGCACCCCAAAGACGTGGCATTCAAAAGCACAGGAGAGGGAAGAGGTGGAACCAGAAACGAGGGAGGCAGAGCAAGCGGAGGCAGTGTGAGTCAGCACACATGGCAGCAGTCACAACTGATACAGCCTTGCTGCTGCCAGGAGCTTTGTGTGCTTCTCAGCAAAGCCATGTGGATTCCCATGGTGGGAATCAGAAGTGAGATGAGGAAGCAGCTCTCGGCAGGTGATGGGGAGGTTGCGCCCATAAGCTTGCTGCAAACCCACCACACAGTGGATGGAACAGCAGGGCCCAAGGTGAGAGGTGCAGAGATGGGCTGTGGTAAAACCACAAGGATGGAAAATAGTCAGTGAACCTGGGTATGAGGAGGCCAAAACTATTTTTACGCTGGCCAGAGAGAAAGAAGTTTAGAAAACCAGGAGGAATGCCCAGACAGGAATCCTGGCTGCGCTGAAGGCACAAAACCACTGAGCTTGAGAATCACGGAATTGCAGACTGGTTTTGTTGGGAGGGACCTTAAAGCTCATCCAGTTCCAACACCTTCCACTAGAGCAGGTTGCTCCAAGCCCCTGTGTCCAACCTGGCCTTGAACACTGCCAGGGATGGGGCAGCCACAGCTTCTCTGGGCACCCTGTGCCAGCACCTCAGCACCCT
>NW_009944698.1:5165-14821 GCF_000696875.1 Nestor notabilis
CCCCTCCCCAGGTTTCCGGGACCCCCTTTAGGCCCTGGAGCTGCTCTAAGGTGTCCCCTTCAGGAGCCTTCTCTTCTCCAGCTGCCCCAGCCCAGCTCTCTCAGCCTGGCTCCAGAGCAGAGCTGCTCCAGCCCTTGCAGCAGCTTCAGGGCCTCCTCTGGCCTCGCTCCAGCAGCTCCACGTCCCTCCTGTGTTGTTGCCCCAGAGCTGGACACAGCACTTCAGGGCAGGGGGGTCTGAAAGCATCTCACAGACCCACATCTCCCTCCTGCATTGATGGCCCTGGGTGGCAGCAGAACCTCATGTGGGCATGGCTGAACCATGAAGGTTCCAGCAGAACCATGAAGGGCAGGCTGGGTGCTGGGTGGTGTGACTTGGATGTCTTGTTTTTCACTGTAATGCCCAACTCTCCAGTGATAAAGAGAGTGTTTGCGGGCATCAGCACTGCCCCGAGCGTGGCGTAGCATCAGTGCAAGACGCCAGCTTGAAGGAGTCTTGAAGAAACAGTCATTTGACATACAAACATTTATCTGTCATTATTAGGCCTGGCAAATAAAATTAACTCAGGCCTTGAAATGTCTTCAAATTGGCTTACAAATTACAGGAAGTCAGGATAATCAGCGAATGGCTCTTCATTTCCCTTTGTTACTGAGAAGTGGACTCCACACTTCACATCCTTTAGCAGATCACATTTTGAAACCTAGCTCTGCAGCCACGAGGGCCAGGAATGCTGTTCTCTGTCTGAAAGCTTAAGATCCTGGCATGATCACTTGAGCAAAGGAAACCGCCCTCAGAAAGAAACTGCACTGCAACGAAGCGGCAGAGCTGCTACATCACCTCTGAAAACGATGTCCCGAGCAAGTCAACAGGAAAAGCACCGTTGGAGGCGAGTGGTAGCTGGGGCACGGCCCATCTCTGCCACAAGGAGATGCTTGAGGTGGTCCAGCACAGCGCCTGCACAAGGCAGTGAATTAGGGCCAGCATCTGAGACTGCTTTTGGTACCCTTGTACCTCTCACTGTGTGAGGGCAGTGACAGCTCAGCACAGTCTGACACGGCATCTCCAGTCCCCTGCAGCCCCACGCATCCCTCCCTGACCAGGTACATCCTGGCTCAAATCCAGCCCTTCTGCACGAGGAGCAGGGAGAGGGATCAGTGCAGCTCTACGTCAGTGGAGCTGCACCCGCACCCAGCTGAGCATCTGCCGCAGAGCCAGCGACACAGAAACACGGCACAGCTTTGACGTTCTCCTCTCAAAATAACAGCGCTGATAGACACTGGAAAAAGAGCACTGGTTTCTATGGGACAGCCAGATTTCTGCCAGATATGACTCCTCAAAGCATTCTGTAAGCAAAGGCATGCTAAAAAAAAAAGAAAACAGTAATTACAGTGACAATAATACATGTTATTTATATAAGTTCTTAACTGGCGCATCCCAAAGTGCTTTTCAGATGTCACTGGCATTTCATCATTTATTTATGTAGTATCAGTTTTATATTTAGCTTCCAGTTCCAGAATAGCCAGCTTCAGAACATCTGAGAGCAATTAATCACAACGAGCAGAATCCCTCCCTTTCCTGCCTGCTCTTCAAAACTCTTGTTTTACACTCAAGAAACCACTTGTGCAGGGGCCGGGCCAGGCCGAGCCGAGCAGGAGAAACGCTCCCTGGCTCCTCTGGGACATGGAGCGAGCCAGGCAATGGGGAGAGACTTCATAGAATCGTGTTATGGTTTGGGTTGGAAGGGACCTTAAACCTCCCCCGGCTCCACCCCCTGCCACGGGCAGGGACACCTTCCACTAGAGCAGGTTGCTCCAAGCCCCTGTGTCCAACCTGGCCTTGAACACTGCCAGGGATGGGGCAGCCACAGCTTCTCTGGGCACCCTGTGCCAGCGCCTCAGCACCTCACAGGGAAGAGCTTCTGCCTCAGAGCTCATCTCAGTCTCCCCTCTGGCAGGTTAAAGCCATTCCCCTTGTCCTGTCCCTCCATCCCTTGTCCAAAGCCCCTCTCCAGGTTTCCTGGAGCCCCTTTATGCCCGGGAGCTGCTCTAAGGTGTCCCCTTCAGGAGCCTTCTCTTCTCCAGCTGCCCCAGCCCAGCTCTCTCAGCCTGGCTCCAGAGCAGAGCTGCTCCAGCCCTCGCAGCAGCTCCGGGGCCTCCTCTGGCCTCGCTCCGGCAGGACTTGCCCAAACCCAAGCAGCAGCACCGGGGGAGAACGGAGCAGGAAGTCACAGGACAGCTTTGGGTTGCCTCAGCAACACAGCAAACACCCCGGCAGGGAAGTCAAACCCCGGAGATGGTGGTGGTGGTTTAAGCAGCTCAGGAAGTTGTTGGCCTCAGCCCCCATCTTTGCTCCATCTCCAGGCAACGGCTGCGGCGTCAAACCCTCCTCTCCGCAGCAGACACAGGGGGGCCGCGGATGGGCCCTGCAGCCCCACTGCACTCAGAATGCTCCAGCACACACCCCAGAGCACCTCAGAGCGCTCCTTGTCAACACAAGCACCTCGAAGCTTCCCCAGATGAAGACATTCATTACACAAGGGGACACGGGAGTGCTTAGAGCTCCCCGGGCACAGATCTGTGCGGGGAACCTGCCTGACTCCAGTGAGTTCCTGGAGCCCCCAGACCGCCACCGCAAGCGGCTGCCTGTTGGGTTTGCCAGCAAGAACCCAGCCAGTGCCAGCACCGCCCTCCGAGGGATGGGGGCTCCTTTCTCTGCTCCTGCCTGTGCCTTTCTTACCTGCCCCTACCACAAACCCAGCCCAGCCTCTCCTCTCCCTGTGCCCCTCTGCCTGTCTCCTGCTGGCACAAGACCCCCTTGTGCCCCCATTCCAGCAAACCCTCAGCTCCCAAGGCCCGAGCCACAGGGCCGTGGCCATGTTGGACTGGCAGAGCCCAGGGCTGCTGCCACCCTGAGCTGTGGCTTCCTCCAGAGCTGCTCCACACACAGAAACTGCATCCAACCCACACCCCAGGCACCGAGCAGTGCCAACACAGCCATGGACATGGCTGCTAGAGAGCAAGGAATGGTACAGTGCCTAAAGGGGCTCCAGGAAACCTGGAGAGGGGCCTAGGACAAGGGCCTGGAGGGACAGGACAAGGGCAATGGCTTTAACCTGCCAGAGGGGAGATTGAGATGAGCTCTGAGGCAGAAGCTCTTCCCTGTGAGGGTGCTGAGGCGCTGGCACAGGGTGCCCAGAGAAGCTGTGGCTGCCCTGTCCCTGGCAGTGTTCAAGGCCAGGTTGGACACAGGGGCTTGGAGCAACCTGCTCCAGTGGAAGGTGTCCCTGCCCGTGGCAGGGGGTGGAACTGGGTGAGCTTTAAGGTCCCTTCAACCCAAACCAGGCTGGGATTCTATGGCACTTGGAGATGACCAGGTCCTGATGTTGCACAGGAGAGATGTCATCTTTCTGGCTGCATCCGTGCAGTGTCCCCCCCTCCAGGGGCCAGGCTGCGGTGGGGACGTCACCCAGCACAGAGCCAGGAGCAGGAGAAGGCAGCATGGATTGCCCTGGACCAAAGCAGGCAGCGTCTCCTTCCAGCTGGAACTGCTCCCAAGGGACAGCCCCAGGGCAGGAGATATTAATAGGGGAGAGAAAAAATTGCATTTCAGCAAGAAAGCAGAGAGGGGTGAGAAAAGGGTCAGGAACAAGCAGACCTGACCCCATTAGACAACCAGTGGGAGACAAGGAGAAGCTGTAAAGATAAGTCAGGGCTGTGCCGAAGGAAAGTGGAGCCAGCAAGGAAGAGCTTTGATTTGTACTTTTTAAGGGATAAAAGAGATGGAGGGTGTTGGTGGAAGGAAAATGTGCTCCAGCATTTCTAAGATGACAGCCATGGCCACAATGGATATTGAACTACTCTTTTCTTCCTTGGACACAACAGGAGTGAGGCCAATCAACAGGGAAACTAAAGCACACACGTGCCCCGAGCCTGGCTGCTGTTCAGCTGCTGTGTGCGACCGTGACTTGCATTCTCAGGCCATGGAAACGTCAAAAGCTTCGTGCAATTTTGCATCATTAGAGATAATAATTCAGCTGCAAAGGGCTAAGTGAAATGCTGCAAGAGCCACCAAGCTGCATATATAGAAGGGTGCTCCAATCTGCACTACAGCAGGTAGTCCAAGTGCAAATGCCTCTGGTCCTGGGGGGATCTCTGCAAATATCTCCAGATAACACAGGAGGCTGAAACGAAGCCCGAGAGCATCCCCTCCCTGGATGCAGAGTACACCAAAGCCCCAGCCGCAGTGCTGGCATTTGCTGCAGGCACCACCACCATCTGCTCCAGGCGTTTCACTGCACTGATGGTGGGAGAGCAGATGCTGGCAGTGCAGGAACACCTCCATTTTCATGACACTGTCCCTGGCACAGAACAAATCACTCAGCCTGGCCCAGCAAATGCTGAAACCCCAGTCACATGGCCAGCAGGACATGGGAAGAGGTATATGCACACATGTGTAAGGCCTGGGTGCTTTGTTCTCTTCCTAGAGCTTGCCTATAATGGGCAGAAGGACACATACACTAAAGTGATCCTTGAGAAGGATAAGATCTAGTGCTCATCAAAAGCTTGTCATAGCCTCTAAAAACCTCAAGAAATGGATGCATTGACTACAGCTCATCCTACAGCACCCATTTCTCAGCACACTGGTGTGCATGAGGGAGTAAGGGCTTGCTTCATTTCCCCTGGACTGGGTGTTGGTAGGAGACATGCTGGGGATTTGCTAAGTGGCCCCAGGCTGCTGCACCATGGGCTCGGGGCCGTGCTCCCCTCCATGGAACATGCCCTTCATCCATTGCACGACCAGGGTGTGCACCGGACACGTCCATGGCACATGCTGTGCCATGGCACCCAGCCAGCACCCGGCTAAATCAGCCCCTTCCAGCACACGAGCGAGCCCCATGTCAGGAAAGCATGTGATTAATGTTAAGAATGCATTGAAGTGTTTCTTGAGTAAGCCCTTGTGAGCAAGCATCTCCCTCCCCGTGAGCACTTCCACAGAAGCCACCCGAGAAGCAGAACCTGCCCTGGCTGAACCGACAGCACAACTCCCACTGCTTACACAGGGGCAGAATTTCCTCCCGTGTCTCATGCACATCTCTTTTTCTGTGTAAATTATGCTGACTACAGCCGGGGGGAACATACCCATATTCTGTGTCTCTCTCGCGTGCCAAGAGCACTACAAACACTGCACGTAAAGTCTTCACATTGATCAAAGTGAATTTAGCTTATTAAGAGAGGATTCTATGCAAAAACCTGATTTCTTCTGCATGAGTATAAATTCAGACACTAATAATATAGTTTAAGCTGTAAAAAAAAACAAAAAAAAAAACAAAACAAAAAAAAACCCACACAGAAAGAACAACTTGACTTTTTGCCTCCAGTCAAAACCTTCTTAATATCACTGTTAAGGAGCTTTCTGCCTCTTTTTTGAGCCTGCCTGAAACTGAGCCACCCACATCAGCCCAGCCCAGCCAGGATTAAACAAAACCCATCCCCTCCGGGCACAGTGCCCCTGGTGAGGTTCCAGGGAGCACATCCCGCAGCACCACGCAGCACAGGGGAGCAGGCGCTGGGTTTGAATAGCCCATCCCTGGCATGGCCCTTGTCCCGTCCCAGCCCAACCCATCAAGGCCAGGTTGGACACAGGGGCTTGGAGCAACCTGCTCTAGGGGAAGGTGTCCCTGCCCGTGGCAGAGGATTGGAGCTGGAGGAGCTTTAAGGTCCCTTCAAACACACACCTATGTCTATGGCTCTATGACTGTGCCTTGCAACGCTCCCGTGGCCACCCAGGTCCTGCGTCAGGCAGCACCTCGGCACTGGTTCCTCCTGCCTTGCTGCACGACTTTCCCATTAACACTCAGCAACATCCTGAGTGTGGAGAGGATGGGAAGAGGGAGATTGCACTGAAGGTCTGAGCCAAAACCACCCCTGTCCATCCACTGCCAAGGGTCCCTTGCTGCAATTCTTGAGGTTGAGCCTTGATGTCTCTCCCAGCTCTGACCAGCACTTTGCACTCTGGCTCTGAAGATGCACTTCTGACACAGGGTTTTACTGTGGTGCCCAAAGTTTAAGCTGCAGGTAGTGTCTTGGTGAAGACTAGTTTAAGTTATCACACTGAGGCTTTGACTGTTCCTCTCCTTAATCTAATCTTAACTTTCGCTTCATCTTCTAGCGTGTCATTTATCCCACCTGCCAGCATAACGCTTTTGTTCAATTTGTCTGTTTGTTTAGATAGTGACATTGTTTGTCAGTTATTCTGCCGAAACTCCATCCGTGAGTTATAATCTGCAGCACACATCAGGGACCATTCGAAGCTGCAAGTGATACAACCCAATTGATACAAAGCTCTACAGCTTTGCAGAGGGAAGTGCACAGAGAACCGGGGTTCCCGTACACACTGGATGCTCCCAGCTCTGCTCCACAGGGCTCTGCCTGCTCACAGGGATTCCTGAACTTTTTCCTCACCAACACCTCCCTTACACAGCCTGTCTGTGAACAGGACACACGGCCAGAACATCCAGGATGCTGGAACACCAGTGCAGTAAAAGGAAAAAAAGGAGTCCCAGCTCTGGGGCCCCCAGCACAGGAGGGATGTGGAGCTGCTGGAGCGGGTCCAGAGGAGGCCCCGGAGCTGCTGCGAGGGCTGGAGCAGCTCTGCTCTGGAGCCAGGCTGAGAGAGCTGGGCTGGGGCAGCTGGAGAAGAGAAGGCTCCTGAAGGGGACACCTTAGAGCAGCTCCAGTGCCTAGAGGGGCTCCAGGAAACTTGGAGAGGGGCTTTGGACAAGGGCCTGTAACTGGATGAGCTTTAAGGTCCCTACCAACCCAACCCAGTATAGGATTTTGTGATCCATCTCCATCCACAGGGCCTGAAGTTCCTCTGAGCTCCCCACCACAGCCCTCACTCTCACTGCTGTGGCTCCAGATTACAGCTCCACTGATACCATGACAGGTATCCGAGCAGGTGGTCCAAAGGGTGGGACACGGGTACTCCAGAACACCTTCGGAACACACAACCTCCCTTTCCTCTAATGTCCAACCAGCACCACATCCAATGCTTCCCTTTCACACACAGGAAGGAACAAAGCTCTGCCAGCAGTCACCAACCTATCTTCCACCAACTTCACTGCAGCTCTGCAACCCAAAGGGAAGTGTAAATATTCTTCTGGCACTAGACGAGCATAAATGGAAAACCAGGAACAGAAATCAGATGGCAAGAGCTTCATGTCACCTGCAGGACAGCAGGTTTGGAGCTGCATCATCCTGGGCATCAAACTTGCTCAGGCTGGTCACGCAGAGCACAGTGCTCCTGGCTGGATGAGTCTCCTTTAACACACAAATTACGCTCCTCACAAGCTGCCCACATCCATGACACCAAAAGCTTTCCTCACTGAGACATTTTCATTAAGTAGTATTTCATTCACTGCCTACAAATGGCTCCTTACTCCAGATGGTTCCTTTTCTTGAGGGAGCACCCTGAATGCCCAAAATGCCGACCTCAGTGTATGCACTGAAAGAGCCTGACAGTGACCACTCCTGTGTATGAAGCTGCATGTTCTGGTACCCACAGCATTAGCTCTGCTCCCCACCCCTTCATCTCATCCATGCTTACCACCATGGATACCCACAGTTTCAACTAAGATCACCCCCAAGGCAAGGAGACAGCCAAAGCACCAGACAGGATCACTGGGGGACAGGCAGGGTGTCCCCAAAGGCTCAGGGAGTGTTAAACTATTCATAAAATCATAGAATCCCAGACTGGTTTATGTTGAAGGGACCTTAAAGCTCCTCCAGCTCCAACCTCCTGCCCCGGGCAGGGACACCTTCTACTAGAGCAGGTTGCTCCAAGCCCCTGTGTCCAACCTGGCCTTGAACACTGCCAGGGATGGGGCAGCCACAGCTTCTGTGGGCACCCTGTGCCAGCGCCTCAGCACCCTCCCAGGGAAGAGCTTCTGCCTCAGAGCTAATCTCAGTCTCCCCTCTGGCAGGTTAAAGCCATTCCCCTTGCCCTGTTATTCCATGTTCACTTGCTTTTGTTGATGTCTCATCATCTGCTGTATCCAGGCTGTAGGAAGGGGACGGGATCTCCAGGACGTGCAACTTCAGCCTGCCTTGGACTTCCTGAAAGCCCCAGCTCCCAATACCTCAGGACACAGCACGCTGCCAGCCTGCACCAGCCCCTGCTCCCCATGCTGGGGCCCTGGGTCTCAAGGAAGGGGCAGGGGACGTGCCCACACTGTGCTTTACAGCTGCCCAGCTCACAAGTGCCAAGGCTGAGCCTCACCTTGGGAGCGGGATCAGAAATGATAGCTTTTCATCTCCCCCTCTCTGCCACTCCCCACCATCACCTTCCAGGATGCCCTCTCCATCCTCCCAACAGCCACAGACAATAGTCTTCTTTACAAGGATGATGACCTGGTGGATGGAGAGGAACCACCTTTTTCTTGGAGCAACCTGGAAAGCATGAACCTCATCCTTAATTACTGAGCACAATGAAAGCGCCACCTGAGACAGTCCTATAAGCTTATGCTACCTCCTTCCTCCCTCCCTGAGCACTGCAGTGTCCTATGGCTCTTCCTAGTGATGCGGAAGTGCTGGGATTTATCCCTTGCTGCTGAACTGTCAAAAGCAGGAAACTCTGCCAAGACCCAGGAATCAGAGACCTGCCCTCACCCTCCTCCGGAGCAGCTCCAGAGGATTTGCCTGTCAAAGGAGGGAGAAGTTGGCAGGGACACGGGCAACGAAACCCTGGAGAGGATCAGGAATAGGGCGGCTGCTGATGGATGCTGGGCTCTGCCGGCTCCTTCTGGATGCTGTCAAGGTGTTCTTCCTTTTCATCTGCAGTCCCACCCATGGCATCCCTTCCCTTGCTGACAGCAGGCACCGAGGAACCATCTGCCTGCAGGATACCAAAGCTCTTTGGGTCCTACACAAACAATTTCATTTTTAATGAGAGGTTCCATCAGGTTGTACACAAAGCATTTGTTCCTATTTATTGTTGCTGAAAGAGGGAAAGCACATCCCATGGGAGCCGGTAAGGATCCCTGAACAACAGCACATAGGAGGCAATATCCATGGCACTACGAAATCAGACTGAATTATCATCATGGCTATTTCCAGCTTCAGAAATAAGTAAATGTACATGAAAACTCTGGTTTTAAAAGAATAGTTGAAACCCTTCTGTTTATTTAACAACACATGCCACCTAACGTGATGGTAGAGAACTAATCTTGAGCAACCTGCTTTAATGGAAGGTGTCCCTGCCCATGGCAGGGGGTTGAGCTGGATGAGCTTTAAGGTCCCTTCCAACCCAACCCAGTCTGGGATTCCTTGATGCTGTAAGAGAAATTACTCTCTGAACTTGTACCACACTTTCTGCACATCCCATTGCCTGCCCTTCCATCAACGCCAAGGTCAAAGTTAATTACACGCTGGAGTAACCCAATGAGTGGCACATCCAGCACAGCCCCAGCAGCTTCGGGACCCAGCGCCTGCCCGGGCAGGGCACGAACGCTGCAGCACAACGCACACAACCTGCTGCAGGAAGCGCATCCCGGAATGCACGTGGCTTCGTCCAGACACTGGATTCCCGGGATATGTTGGTGATGGTCCCGGCTCACACCAGTGCCGGTGCCTCACCCGTTGCCAGGCCGAGCGGCTGAG
>NW_009944699.1:0-34657 GCF_000696875.1 Nestor notabilis
TTTTATAACTTTAAATTTTATTAATTAAATATGTAACTATTGTGCTGAATCAATGCCTCACCAAAACTCCTGGTATCTCTGAGGGCAAAAAGCCAGGACTTGCTGGCTTAATGAGCAGGGCAGGTTGGTACCCTTTGCAGGCACTACCTAGAAGCAGCGTAAGTGCTGTGCATTCCCAAAAGATTTCAGGGCGTTATTTTCCCTTGTAAACAGTCACAAAGACCAGTGGGACTCCCCAGCCTTTCCCACATAGCTTCTCTTGTCTTAAAATGTAAGTGTCTGTAAAGACTGGAAGGGCTGCATGGAAGTTCTGCCCCTCAAGGGAAACTGCGCTGAGGGCTGCATCCCATGGAAGCCTAAGGAGACGTGCTGAGGGAGGCATCTAGACTGCTACCTGTTTTTGAAGGCACAAAACATGTTTATACAATGACATATTTGAAGCTGCCAGTGTTGTCTGGGACTTTCGTCTTACTAAAACTTTGTCCTTCCCAGGTCCTTTCCTTGGAGCACCAGGAAGGAGGATGGAAGAATCGGGTCCCATTTGCCAGCATCACCACAGGTAACACTGGGAGAAGGGCAAGGCAATGACCTCAGCTCTATTTATGCCCCTGGTACAAATGTCTGGCCAGCTCAGGCCCTCAGCTCTTCATACTTCTTCTGTTAATCATTTGGCAAGTTTCAAAGTGCTGTCTGGAAGGTGTTTACTTCTGTGCAACCCTAGAAAAACAGAGCCAGGCAGAATAACCTTTTCACTGGAGACCTTGATTTTTCTACATTTTGTTTTGGTCACAAGAGAAACCAAAATACACAGCATTTTTCTGCAGAATGCAAAGTTCCAAAATCTTTATCTGGAATTAACTATAACATTAATATTTCCAAGAAAAACAAAATATTTTGTTTGAAAATATTTTCATTGCACATGCCCTTCTGTAACACCAAAGCATCATTTCTAAAATAGTGTTTTCAAAGCAAATAGAAAAAAAGTTACATAAAATATATTTTTTTCTGTAGAAAAAGAGATTTTAGCTGAAGTATGAATCTTCACTGATAAAAAAAATGCAGTGAAGGACTTTAGACCAGCTCCAATAAGGCCAATGAAGTGTACATGATTGATAACATGAACAGACTTTAGGTCCAGAGAAGAACTATAATAAAAAAAAAAAATTACACACTTTTACACATATAAATATTTTATTTTCTTTAATGAACTGCTGGCAGTCAACTAGAACCAAAATGATCTGGTAACCTAATGATCAGATAAGATTTTAAGACTCTTTGGCATGAGTGTATTACACTCGCTGCATGCTTTCAGAGCAGTCATTGAACTGAGGGAAAGCTAAATATTACCCCTCTAACTGCAGGCACGGACCTTGCAGGTCCTTGTAGCACCTTGAAGGTGATGTGACCACATCCTCCACCTGATGAAATGGTCTAACGGTGATGAGTCGTAACGAGCTGTTCTCCTTCTTTGCATAATATCAAGGCAAATCAGTGTTAACATCTGACATGTTTCATTGCTCTGTTCCTGTGGTTTGAGTTAACAGATATAGATGTTCGAAGGAGGCACTGAATCCCCAAATTTATTGAAGCCAATGGGAATTTTGCCACTGACTTTGAAGCTAAGGTCTCTATTGATAAATTTTAAGGATTTATGAGCAAAAACATTAATGACTTTCAAGTGAAACAATGTTCTTTGAAATCTTCATCTTTTCTCAGGATACACACTGTTAAAATCTGATCACCCTCAATACAAAGGATGGTAGGTACAAACTTCAGCACATGGGTAGTGAAAAGGAAAAGTTTTTGGTTGTGTGCTGTGTGCGCTTGTGTGTTCCTGTGTTCCCGCGTTCCCGTACTCCCCTAGCTACTGATATACAGGGGATTTTTCTTCCTTCAAACTGTGACAATAAAATGATTACCCCGCCACAGTTTAGCATAATGGTTCAGAAATGCTCATGGCATATTGCAGAGTTAAAGTGGAAATTATTAGGTAGCTCTTCTTTGTTATAATAATGATCACTCCACAAATAAAAGCTCTTCTCCCAAAGGTACTGCAAGGCACAAAATGCTAATTCTGAAGATTATGTGTGCGCTTTTATTAAATATTACTATGCCCTGTCTGTTTGAGGGCTTCAGTGCTCTGATTGTTTTATGAGTGCCATGTTAATGTCAGCCCCATCTTGCTAGCAGCAGGCACACATTTTAGCTTTTGTATGAGAGTTGATCAAAGGCCACGTGCTGAGGGAATTGCTGAGAAAACACGGACAAGCGATAAAAATCTAACAGATTAATTGGTTTAAATTTCATTTCAGGGCATTGAACTTTGGCTCAGGACACTAGTACTACACTACCAGTCAGGGCCTAATTACCACATTTCCAATTTGCCTCTGAACAATGCTTGGAAGGGAGAATAACAACAGTACTAATAATACTAATAACAATAATAATAATAATAAAACAACAGCAAATGTCTTCTCATAGCTTCTTGTACATGTTTAACTGGCTCTGTGCACAGGCAATTGCACTAGGAAATCCCTCTCCCCCACATCACCATCCATCTGCCTCCTGAGCACTTCTATTTGCCTCAAATATCACCTGAAGACATAAGAAACAGCAGACACCCCCAGGAGCATCGAGCATATGAATTTACAGAATCAATGAGCTACTGATTCAAGTCCCTCACAAACACACACTAGACATCTCATATTCTTAATTAGGGACCTGCATTTATAAACAGAGATAGCATTTTATCCTCTAACAGAAATGATCTATTCTACTGATAGAAAACAGAGGCCAGAGGAAAAACAACATATTTACCAGAAAGTTTATGGGTGGCCTTGGCATAAGGGTTAATTGAGCTTAGAGGTAAATGTTCACTGAGGTGAATTAGGGGGATGCACAGCTATCAGCAGGGCTCTGGGACTGCTCTTATTTAGCTTCTGAAACATATTTGCTCTATGATTAATATCTAGTTTGTGCTGGTGACTGTAAGAATGACCTCGCCTGCAGTTTTTCTCGTGAAGTGTGGTTTCATCCTCCATTATTCCGTAGATGAGGCTCTGACAACAGTTGCTGCATCACAACAGGAGTTTAAATGATGGGGTACATGCTTTTATTTTTCTTCTCTTTAAGAGTATTGTGACATGCAAGGAGAGTTGCATAAAGGCAGTTCAAACTGGGAGTTCAGATGAGCAGGGAATTTATGTCTCATCTTAGAGGAAGTACTGAAAATATCTAGAGTTTAATTTAATTTTCCTTTTTTTCTTGGGTAAAACCTAATTCCAGGCTAAATATATAAATGAGCCGCAGATTAACCCACAGCTTATGGGGCTGATCCTCCAACCTGTTAAATGCTTTTGCCGAACTACTGACTTCCAGGATATCAAGACAAATCAGTGTTAAGCACTCAAAACCATGACTTATTCAACTTGTGATTCAACAAACCACTTAAGTGCTTAAAATCCCAGCTGAAGAAGTTGCAGAAGGAACTAGATTTTTAAAGACAGTTGGGCAGTGCACAGCACAAAGCTGCCAAGAGCTATGTACTGTATATGGAGCTGGGGTTTCCCATTCCAAAAAAATACTTCAGTTACATGTAGACCACCACGTGCAGTGCAAAACTTGTTCAACCTGACACGAGAACTAGCAGCAACAAAGCCGACATACTAATGCTGACATGCCAGTTTCAGGAACTGAGCTGCTGCATCTACTCAGTGTTGCAGAGAGTCAAATGTAGCAGCACCTCAATGCTAACTCTAGGATTTCTACAGCATTTTTACATCATCTTGGGTAGATCTTCCCTCAGGTACCTCATATCTATTGAAATCACATTGTGACTCTGAACAAGGCATTGCCTAGGAATGGACTGAGCCTAAATTCCTTTCCCACAGAACTCCGGAGCCAAAGGTGTGCAGCACTTACTGGGATGCTCAAGGCCTTTTTGACCACCACTTTTAGTTTGGTAAGGTATGTTTCTCCTTAAAAGGCAAGAAAAACATTATTTCTTCCCTTCTTGAATTATAGATTTACAAAGGTGTTATTCAGGGGGGAAGAGTTATTCCATTCGTTGTTTGTTCCACGTTAAGCACTTTAACAGATTGATTTTTATCATGAGCGAGAGTGCATTTTTCAGAACTGAAAATTACCATTTTTCCCAAATTTGCCACTTTGAGTGAATGAACCAAATATCTGGGGGGGGAGGGAGGGGGGGGTGTTGAATTGGGCTGTTTTATTATTTGGTTTGTTTTTGGTTTTTTTTTCTAAAATAACATTCTCATTCCTGAGAAGCAGGAATTGTCATCATCTGCTCACCTACTTCGAGCATGCTGAAAGGGTGAACCTGAAAAAGTTTTGTATCCCCATGCAATGACACCATTCCCAGCCTAGTGTGTGGAAGCATTGCCGAAGCTGTATCCAGCACAAGCAACTGAAAGCAACTGAAGTTTCCGAAACCAGCCTGTATGGGAAAAGTCCACAAGACGAGCCCAAAGTGCTAGTCATAGACACTGCAGAGAAAGGGAATGTGGCAGAGTTTTTACATATTGTACTGGAGCATTAAATCTTCACTCTTAAGCTAAACAATGCGTTTTCTGTTTGTCTTAGTAAAGTGATGATCTTCCTGCTTTCCTTTTTCATATCGCAGCCTGCACTCTCTCCTATTCTCTCCTGACAATAAGCAGCTGCTGTGCAGGAAACAGGCTAACAGAGGTTTCCCTCTCGAGAAGATAACTCACGCAGCTTTATGCAACACAGGCACAAGGATGCTATGCCCTGCTCCCCCTTCCCAGCTCCCTCCTTTACAGCATCTTGGTATTTGGGACTTACCATTTGCGAGCCTTAAAGATTACAACACCCCGCCAAAAATGGCAGCCTCCGCCTGGTTCTTGATGACATCTGCACTGGGTGAAATCACTGAACCAAAAATATACGCGCCATGCAGTCCCCTTCAGGTTGGGGGAAGGGAGGGAAGGTTGCCTTTGTTTCTGTGTTCAAGTAGTGAAATTAAAGGTATTAGCTGTGGTTTTCTGCCTAACATTTTGGATGCTCAGTTCCCATTAATGGGGATTGAAAATGTAAATTATCTGGGATAATATTCTACTTAGAATCAATACTTAAGCCACTGTTTCTCTTTCATCCTTGCTGATGCCTCAGCTAGCAAAGTTACGTTTCATGGAGTCCTCTGTATTTCTCTTCCCTTAATGATTTCCAAAGCTCTCAGTTGTTGATCGCTGCCTGAAAAATGACTGCATGGAAAAAGAAGGCAATCCAGAATAATGAGAGATGTGTTACCAAAAAAGTCTGCTGTGTATTTTACTTAAAACATTTCCATAAAACCAGTAATTTAATTACCTGCATATGCATTTTCATTCATTCTTTTAAACCCTTTCACATCACAGAAGAAATTGTGGGGGTTTTTTGGCTTGTTTACTTTTTTTCCTTTAGGAGGTACCTCCTGCTTTCCAAAAATTAATAAAACAGTAAGAGTTCTCAGCATCTCACTGCAAGTTGGTAAAACTTGACCTCCAAAAGAGAGCTTTGTCATGTTTGTTTGGCAAATAATAAATTACTCAAGAAAAATGCAATGTTGCAAAAACACTTAAAAATTTGGTTTATTTCACTATAGTAGGTGAGCCAAAACAAGAAAATATATAAATAATATATGTATTATTATTATTGAAAAATATATACATACTTTTAACATATATTTCTATTTTTTCAAGAAGTCTAACAATTCTATTGTGATTTTTTTAATGCATGTTCTGGTATTTCATTTCAAGGAAATTTATAACAGGTTTTAAGCTATAATTTTTGCATTCATTATTTCTGCCCCAAAGTTGGAAGATTTTCATTTTGAGTCAGACATAAGGAAACTGTTGTGGGTGCCTCAGCCAATCATAGCACTCTGCCTAAACCAATGCTCAGCACTAAAACCCAGCTCCAGCACTGACTCAGTCTCTGTTATCTCAAAGCAGCTCGGTTGCACAGAAGATATACACACATTGGGTCAGGAGGAGAAACAGCATACCCAAGAATATCACATAGGCCCTACCAAATATTGGCATTGTTTCCAGCTCCACAACTGGGGACAAGTTTGCTCAGACCCAAGCACCAGACTAGTGACTGTTGCAGCACACTCTACTCTCTCAGGGATGCACAGGCACATTTTGACTCCAAGAAAGATAACTGCTTTACTCCGAGCCCCCATATTATTGCACCTCAATTTCTTCACTCCTTCCTCCATCCCATGGGGTCACTTCCAAAGGCACAGGAAGAGTGTTCCTGAAAGATGGGAAGCCAAAGGCAATGGCATACAGGGGACTAGGGTGTGATATACACATGGAATTGCATTGTTTTATTTGAACGTGGACTTTAAATGTTTTTTTAGTAAAACAAAAAAATCCTATATGCCTCCCACATTTCAATTTCAATGGCTTCCTACTGATTTAACTTCCGCTGATGAAGTTACAGAGCCCAGCTAAGCCAATATGACTATTTTAAAAACAATAAGCATGTCCAGAAAGGAGACTGCATCTGTTTAAGTGCACTAAAGTTTAAAAATAGTCACACTGATGCAATTTCTGCATGAGGATGAAGACAACCTTGCGAATGGGAGCTCAAAATGTGTAATATAAATCAACCCTAGAAATCGGTCAAAACAAATGTCGCTGCCCAGCTTGCATACCCCAAAAGGCATCTAGTTTAACTGACTGGTCCTTCAGTGCTGCTAAGACCCTGAACCAGTAAAGCATTTTATAGGATCGAATCAGACATTTGCTTAATGTAAACCCTGTGGTTTACTGTTTTGCTGAATCCAGGCCTAACAGAAGGGCAGTGGTGTTCTTTCTAAATTCATGTTTTGTTTCACCATCACCCTGGTCTCATTTTCTATGTTTTATTTTCCATCAGTGCCTTAACAAAACTGTGAGCATCTCACAGCAATTCTCTTTAGAATCAGAACACAGGACTAGATTAAAGCTCCTAAGGCACAGCATCCCACCCTTCCAAGCTGTAAAAAGCTCAGGCCTTAGAGCACAAGAGTAGCCAGTTCTCTTGTTTGGATGTACACTGGTATGTTATAGCCAAACTGGCCAGGTTTAGTCAATGATACATAAATATTTTATCTAACTAATACAGTATCTATGCATCTAGCTCAATCTCAATCTAAATTCTCACTCCCCCAAACTAACCATCAGAATCAGTTAAACTTTTATGGAATCTTTCACTAGCACAAAGAAAAAAAACATAACTCTGCTTCTCCCCAGATCAGTCAAAACCTCCACTGGATTATATAGCACAACAATCAGAAGTTCACCTGAGATGGATTCTACCGCAAACAAAGAATTTATTTCATCCTTATAAAAGCAAGAGCCCAAATCAAAATTAATTTTTAGCTAGTCTCTTTGTTCAGCAGAGTTGAGAAAGTCTGCCCACAATAGAGAGCTTGTAGTAACCATCTTTCAGAAGCAGAACAACCAGTGTAGAAACACAAAGCAGTTGTGGCAGGGACAGGGAGTGCCTGCAATCCAGTTTCTTCAAGGGAAATTCAAGTACCCTAAGAGTTCTTACTCCTCATCTGATTTCTTTCACAAATCACAAGCTCCTCTCTAATGCAATTTTCTGGAGTCTGAGAATCATAAAGTCAAATATGAACAAGCCTAGTGGAAAATCTGTGACGCTAATCTTGGCCTCCGTTGTATTTTTAACAGGCACTGAATTTGTGTGCCGGATTATCCAGATGGCCATACAGGAATCATCCTGATAGGATTAAACCTTTGTGCTGAACTCTGCTCCATCTGTTCTCTGAGGTTTGCCTATTGCTATCAGAATACGAATGTTCAGTCTATGTCTAGCACCATGACTAAAAGTGCTGCTTACCACACACACACATGTATATGGGCACACACATATCCTTGAGTACTTGATTAGTAATGTGAGATGAAGTTAGCCTGAAGTTTACCACTATAGAAACATATTGTTTTTATTATTCATTCGAAGAACAAAGTATGCAATATCTAAATTCAAACAAAAAAGCTTTTTAGTTGTTGTTCTGGGACTTGTTCAATTCATTAAACCATAATACTGCCATAAATTTATAGATGAAGGCATGACTAAACATAGAGCAGCAAGGCTCTTCTTTGAAATCTATTAGTGTATGAGAATGTATGACACAATCACACTTTGAAGATATCATGGTTAAATATTTCAGATCAAAACCAGCCAACAACAAAACACATGCGTGCACACAGCGTTGGTAGCTGTTATTTGCAGCTAGTCACAGGCCAAGAACAAAAAAGTAATAATCAGTCCTAGTAAAAGAAAAGCTTATTCCCATTAATGTTGCTTTCTGCTCTTATTGTCTATTAATGACAGTCTTCGGCATTCATTGTTGCAGCCTGCCAGATGCAGCAAAGATCCATATTCATCATGTGCAAAAATTGTGCTCAGGCTGTCTCCATGACAGGTTACGCAGAGCTGCCAACAGAGACACCAAGGTCCGATGGATGGCCTCGGCTTTCCAGGCCCTGGGCCAAGGGAAAGGGTAGGGAATCTGGCTCTTCTGTAAGAAAAGCATCCCAGTGATCAAAAGGTTTACCGAAATTGCTGTCGTGGCCAGAAGTACACTACAAACTTATGACTACCTGGGATAAGGAGAGTGGATAAGAAAAATTAAAAGAACAATGCTGCTATTATTATTATTATTATTGTTACTACTATTATTGCTGCTATGGAGAGGTTTGATTCAGGAATGCAATATAATACTCAGCCCATGTTTGTGATGGCAGTGGGACAGCAACAGAGGCGACATAACCTGAATTGCGTTTCAAGCCGAAGCCCCGATTGCGTTGCAAAGACTGAGACCCCCTTGTCTCTCCTGTGCAGTGTCTTTCAGACTGTTTCTTCCTCTGTTCTTTGTGCTGCTCTGAATGCAGGGTCAAGCACCTCCTCCCAGTCATTTAAGCTTTACTTGCAAAAACACAAGCATAAAAATATATTTATAGTTCATAGTATCTGTCCAGCAATGACACCACATAAAACCAGCACGTTGAAAATCTGAGGAGTGAATACTTTGGACTCAAGCCTACAAAAGCTTAGAGAAGTTGTTCTTTCAATGTGTCTGATAAAGTCATGCTATGCTTTTATTTATTTATTTAGGGCCATATTCAGACCACCTACCTAAGGCATTGCAGCATGTAAGAAGTCAGACTCCAGCTCTGGCTGGGTGAGTCAGTCTGCCTAAATTAGGATCATCTTTCTGCTATACAATGAGCAGAGATGGGCAGACACCTCTGGAAGCCCGGAGACTCGGGAGTTCCGTGCTGGCTCCCAAATGTACCAAGGGACGTCGGCAAAACGATACTATAGGTAGGGAGTGCCAGAAGCAACCCCATAAAAAATATTTGGCAGCTGATACTGAACAGGCACCTGACTCTGGGCTTTCCAGCAGGCACCTCTGCTCAGGGCCAAATGAGGAGGCAACACAATCCCAGGAAAAGGATAATTTTCCACAAAGGGCCCCTAATCAGAGTTGCTTTACCCTTCAGTGCCTCAAAGAGCCAAACTGGTCAGAAATACTTTCCCCTCCTCTTCATCTCTTCAAAAAGCTCAGGAAGTTGGGCAATGCTCTCACCTGAATGTACTGCGGCAAAACGCTATGACCTCAAACCCCAACCCACAAACTAAAGCTGCAGCTGGAAAGATGAGCAGCGTTGCGGTCAGGCCTGCAATTTACCTCCAAGTGCTGGCCTTCCCTCTCAGCATGGATAAGGTAACACCAAACCTATGAATTCCATATGCAAGCCCAGGTTTCCAGCGAACAGCAATGCGAGCTGCCTGTTCAGTTTCCAGCAGCAGGGGAGATCTAGCATGTCTGCTGGCATTTCACAACCCAAAAGGGACCTCTGCAGGAAACGCACTTTGCTTTTTCATGGGATAGATACAAAACCTCTGAGACAGTTGCTACAAAACCATAATGATATGGTATTAACCAAACATAATTAATTTTGAATTTCCTTATACTCCTGTTGCTAGCAGACACTTTAGCAGTAGTGCAGTAAAAAGCACACAGGGTACTGCAGTATTTGGGACCAGAGTTCAGGAAGAATCCAGCTATCCAGTGGTTTCAGTAAGCACCTAATGGAATTTTTGATGTACCTGGCAGACAGGCATAGAAATTCTGTAGGCAGAGTTTTAAAAATCCCTCTAAATACCTGCTTGCAGCTTTAGGCACCTTGGTGCTTCAAGAGTTTGGCTTTAGGTCCAAGAATTGTTGAAAAGATTGCTTTGGGTACCTATGCTTTTGGGTGACCATTTGACTCAGAAAAATGGATCAGAAGTTCAGAAACTCCAAAATATCTACTTCGTGAAGGACAGTATCTTGTTAAGCATCTCACAGTGGCACTTGTACCTTAACTTGCAGATCTAAATATTTGAATTACTCTTAGAGAAATAAATTTGAACTGCTAAATTTCAGACAAGTTTTTCATAAAACTTTATTCTTGATCTTTTTAATAAACTTCCTAACCTTATTCACTTTGCTCAATGAGGTCATAAACCAGCAGTGCTTATATTACAGTCACTTTCACGCTAAAGATTTGTTTTGTCACAAAGAGAACTATAAATTCATGGAATGAAGGTGGGAAGCAGAAAGGACTAATTGTGACACACAAAGCTTTCTGGTTATGCTCAGCAAACAGTTTGGGCTGAGATTTTGCAAAACACTTTATGAAGTTGCACTACTGACCTAATGAAAGCACACTTTTTGCAATGCCATGCACTCCTGAAAATCTTGTAATCTGGATTTGGGCCAAACACAAAGCCTGTCTCCATTCCAGTATTAATTATTAGTAGTCTATTTTTATTCTTTACTACTAAATCAATAATTTTCAGATGGCAACCCAGATTAGAATAACCACTCCAAACATCCCACCCTTGTGGGTTCCATTTTCTGCATCAATTTGCGGGTTAATGCTATTAACTCATTTCCTTGGACATGGAGGAGCTTTGTCCAATACTCATTTTGCTGGAGAAACACTTGGCAGGCACCTCACAATGGACAGTAAGAGAGAAACTTAAATGCTCACACTGGTCTTCTCTCAGTTCAGTGAGATGATGTGCAGCCTCAGATGAAAAGAATCATGAGTTCATTATACATGAATTTTTCTAACCAGAATATTTTAAATTCCAATTTGGTGGAAGATTATTATCTAAGCAGAACTTTAATCCCAAGATTGTTAGCACTCAGATGATGTGCAGCTTTGGATGCTAAGTTCCACAGGAACAGAGACCTTTCATAATCACCAATTGCTTTGGGATATTTAAATACTGGGGTGCCTAACGTGAAACACTTGGAGGTGTCCAGATACCTGCAAATTGCTGCGAACACCATTCCTTGGTAATCATGACCTTCTACAACATAAAGATGAGTTCTCAAAAAAATCACTAGATCTTGGCCTTCATTTACAAACCACAATTCATAAAAACCTTTTCCTTTGTACTCTGCCCAAATCAGCAGGGGACTGAAGTGAAAAAACATCTTTTCCCAACATAACAATAATAAAGGTATCCTATGACAAAAAAGCTAAATCAGAGGAATTTATTCAGAAATTATATTAGTCATATTAAGATAATAAAATGTTTTGTCATCTGCTGGTGTGTGCATTTTGGAAGGCTGGAAAAATGTCTGGTAAAACTTCATTGCCATACGGTGCAGCATCTCTCAAATATTTCTCTAATCCTAATGTCATTCTTCTCCCCTATGATGCCATTGTATTAGTGACATGGTGGCCAGCACAGCAGATTGAAATGTAATGAACGCTCATTATCTATGAATATTCATTGCCTATTTGAGTGCTACTGAATGTTCTCCTGTACTGGTAGCTGTGAAGTTTCTGCCAAACAGAATAGCTACGGTTTTTCTACTTGCATAACTGTACTCCAGTTCCTCTGAGGTCTGGAGTGAAAACCTCAAAGCTTCAGAAAGTGGTTGGTCTAACTCTCCAAATAAGAGTCAACTCTCACGGTGTTTGGAGAATTTCCATCTGAACTTTTCTCCCTTATCTGTCTGCCGTAACGAAACAGGGTGGTTTTCTTTCACACAAAAAATCTGTATCAAATTCTAATGACAGTTTTCCTCATGTTTTCTTCTTTTTGTAATTTTGGGAGCGCAGTTCTGAAAGCTCCTCTGGGAAATGTACAAAATGTGCTCTCTCTTCATCCAGATACTGTCTTTCCATGAATTCATGACATCCTTTTAACAATAGAGGGTAGCAACAAATCAAAGCTTGACATGATTTAGATATTCTGGGGGAGGGGCTGTTTTATTTGTTATTTATTTGAAAAACATAAAGGGCAGCTGCTCATGGGTAGAAACTGCTCCACTTTATTTTTTTGAAACCAAGGTGTCTCCTGCTTCCATTGTAGCATTTTTGTCTTTTTCAATCAGACGTGACACCAGATCACTAATAAGTGACTGTGAAGTGGGAATCCTTTCTAACTGTGGTAATTGGAGTACCCAAACATGACTTTTCATGAAGTATTTCCGTGGACATTATGTAATAGCAATCCTTTTTATTAAAGACTAGAATACTTTAAGTGGTATCTCTTAACATTCCTGCAATATAGCAGCAGCAGTGTTATTACATATATGTTATGAAATAATGTTTAGATAATGAAAAAAAGTCACAGACTCAAACCTCCAACTCCATGGAATACTTGCAGTCAAATAGCAGAACTGAAATTCTGGAATCTCCTTGCCCAAATCAACCATTAACAATCCGCCTCCAAGAAAATAAGTTAAATCTTGTTTTCATTTAGCCTCAGGCTAAAAATAAATTCTGAAAAATAAAAATTGCTGCAGCCAGATATTCTCAGCTTTTGAATACCTCTCCTTAATGGTTGATTTATGACCTAGACAAATGGAAACAGAAGATTTTCTGCTAACAAGGGCAGCTCCACCTACCCACCCACCCAGTTCTTGTGAAATTCTCAGTAGCATTCAAAAAGGAAGCAGGGGTCTGGGCCTGCAGACTGCTACTCTGCTCTAGTGAAGATTTAAAAAAAAAAAAGACATCAGCATAATTCAGCAGGGCACAATTTAGTTAACACAATTCTGGCTATCTAAATTGGAGCTGTATGTATCTGGGCTCTGCTGTGCTTTGGTAACCTGATGGATCTCAATACTTTGCTCCTGAAAGGACTGTTTTGACCACACAGCCTGACATCCTGCATAGTGCCCACCAGAGAACCTCACCCAGCAATACCTGGGTAAGGAATTACTCAAACCCTTAAGCTCTCCCCAACATGCCATACATACACTTTTTAGGAAGATACCACATCCTGGCTTAACATTTGCAACCTGCAGAGAACCTGCCACAGTTTTGGCAACTTCAGTGGTCCCCAGAGTTAAAATCTTGTTGAGATCATATTAGAGTCTTTATCTACAAATCCTCTCAAGTGAAGCACCTTAACTTTCTGGCTCTGTTTTGTCTCTTTAGAGGAACAAATCCTTGAGCTCCATCTCAGTAGACATCCTGGACTAATCCAGCCCTGGTATGCTCACTTATATTAGAAACATACAGTAAGACCACAGGGCAGCGAAGAGGTTAATATTATACAGTCAGTGAGGTCAAGCTCCAAGAACACATAACAAGCCATTATGTAAAAAATTGCCTGAATTTATGAGTCACTGCATTTATGAAGGAACCGATATGAAAAAGACAACTTGGCAAAAATAAAGAAAATTATTTCCAGCTTGAAATTTTGCAATCCTTCAGTATATCAAGGCTCACTTACTGTTATTACTATCCATGTTGTGCAATGTTCTGAAAGTCACATTTTTTCCCCTGTGTATGCATAGAGATGTCCAACAACCCTAGGTATTCTTCCCTCATAGAAAATAAATTAGAAAGCAGACGTAACTCAGAATAACATACAAGATCCCCTCAAGTAGACTGGTAGAATCCTAATATTTTTTTTCAATATTTCCCTTCTAAATAATAAATCAAGCACACCACATTTCTCTATATGGAACGATATGGTGCAGAGAAAGCTTGTGTGTTTATATTTTTCACATAATCACAAAAACATTCTTAAGTGAAGCACTAAGATATAACAGGTGCTTCCACTCATAGATGAAACAAGTCAAACATTAAAGTTTCTTTGTTTAAACTTGGCCAGCTTGTGAATGTAGTAGTGTCTAACTTTGGTTAAGAGTTTGAACCTATACACCTAAAGGTGAAGTGTACCAATTTTTGAAGATTAACCTTCTTCAACTTGCTAATATTTTCCACTTCCATCAGTATTCCATCTTACATTAAAAATTTCATCAACTAGCATGGACACATGCAACACCAAGGGATTCAGGATTGAAATGGCTTAAATGGAGCTGATAGAGGCACCCCCTTCACGACTCTCCACACTGCCAAAAATGCAGTGGTTAATGCTGTGGCAAAGCCACCTAAGTGCAAGAACCAGGTCACCAAGTCAGATTTCTGAGCATCTTTCTGGAATCATCAACTGGTGGGCCCAGCACAAGCAGCTGAATTCAAGGTGTACAATGTCTGGTCTCAGTTCTGCTACAGTCAGACTAGATAACAATGGTACTTAAAGGCAGCCAGTCTTAAAGCTTTAGTTTAAAGATTATCCTCTCAAAATAGTTTATAAGGCGGGGAAAAACTTTCCTATTTTATTAACCTAAATAGAAAATACCTAATCAACTAAGACACAGCCTAGCAATCATTTTTGCTTTCAAATCTGAAGACTTAGTGGAAAAATCTGTGAAAGTGCCTACTGCGGTGACTGTGGGCTCTCAGATTGCCCAGGATGGGCAGGATTGGCAAGAAAAGCTCTTTAAATGCCCCACTGCAGATGAAAGAATCTGTTTTATGTACCCAGCTGAGGCACAGCAACTACTACTCTCCACTTACTGTAGGAGGCTTTGCACCTGCAGACAGCAAACGGTCTGAATCACTCATTGCCATCATGAACTAAAACAACATTGTAAAAGCTTGACTCTCTCAAGGTACCACAATAGAGTGGTCAAATAATCTAGCCATGAACTATCATTTCCAGTATAAGCAGCCACTAATAATGGTTTTGATTTATAATGACCTATTTTAGATACGCACACAGAGATTTATGTATATTTTGTATTAAAATAATGGCAGCCGGACACTGCTTTAGAAATCATGGTTGTTTCTTCTTCCATCTGTAACTTCTGATATCATATCTTACGATTTGTCCCTATTTCTACCCTGCATCTTTCATCTTTTGCTGCTGTTGAGATGACTCAGAACCAAATCACCAGCAAACCTCACCATCGCTTAATTCTTCTGTGCTCTCCTATGGAGGAGGAGGAGAAGGAAGGAAAAGAAAAAGAAATAAAACTGTCCCTTTAAAAACCCAAGCATTTAAGCTGCTTGTCAGTCGTCTTCCTGACAAGGCCACTTGAATGTATTCAGGGATATTTGCATAAATGCTCACAGTGAGTTCACCGTGGCAGCTAGCGCTAATGGTACATAAAGTAATTTAGTCACTTCTCTTAGGCATCCTGTCAGGGTGATAAGCACCCCCTCTTTGCCTTGTTGCATATTAGATCATTAGATAATAAAGTGTTAGAGCATGCAAACTGACAGGGTCTCAGGGACTATCATTTTTCGAGGGCATTGCATTCTGCCAGTAAGGAAAAATAATAGAGAAACTGATGCTGCAATTGGCTTTACATTGTTGTAAAGCATTCAAAGATTTGCGGGAAAAAAGAGTTTTTACTTTGCAGCCATGTGAGAGTTTTAACTGGAAATTTTGCAGACATCTGCAGTGGTGGACTTCATGCTGGTAAATCTGAAGAGAGTAGTTGCAAACCCTGTCAGAATTCTCCCCTTCCATAAGCTAGACACTTAAATTCCATTGGAAAGACTTTGCTTTTTAAATTGACACCCTGGGATGAACTACAAGCTGAAATGTATTTTACTGGTTGGGGCCTATTGGCTCTTCACCATACATCTTACTATATACGTACAATTTAAAAAGGTCAACCACATTGGCTTTCTGGTTTACCATAAATATAAAACAAGTGAGGATCCAACTATTTGTGAATGAAAAAGTGATAATTATTGAAAACCACAGATTACTGTGGCTTACCCTATTTATACCACACAGAGACGTATGAAATAATTGGCCTTTGCCAGCTATTACTTTTGAAAGATAAAGATATTTATTTGAAATATGAGCTTCTTAAGAACCTTACAGTTTCAAGGAGGACAGTGTGTGGAAATGAAACCCTGATCTAGGCTCCTGGTTATATTCAGAGAAATGAGCTACAAAAAGGAACTTTCATTTTACTGTCTGACAAGAAAGATATAAATAGGGATGTGTTAGATGTCCCAAAAATAATCCAGGCTACCTGCTAATGAGATGGTAAAACCCAAATGTGGAGACACCAGGCTCCTGAATGGCTCCAGAGGTAAAGCTTTCTTTCCAGTTTTTTGGCACCCTAAGTCTCTTTTAGGTGTCACATAAACTGCAACTCTGTTTTTAAGAGCAGAATGTCCCAATACAACTTTGTAAGGAAAAATAAGCTGGATATTGTCTAACTAAACTAGGCAACCAGCACACCCTCTTGCTACATCCTCTCGCCCCTTTCCCCAGTCCTCTCATAGTCAGGCATTCATCCCTATTGCAATTAAATATTTGTTTTAAAGAGTTAAACATCTAGAAAAGTACACAGGAATACATTTGGTCAAGGGCATATTATAGTTAGATCCCAGCATTTAAAAACCTATGATCAGAAATTGCTCACCAGAGCAATAAACCAGAGACAAACTAGCCATGACTATGTTAGCTTCCCATTTCACTGTTGACAGATACTGTTCGGGTCAATCTGTTCTTCCCCTGAGGGAGGCAGAAAAGCTGGAAAGAGAAAAGGCAAACAACCTGTCTTCTGCTATCTACATTTGAAGATACCATCCAAGATAAAAAATCCCAAAACCGAAGAAGAATAACGTAATTTGGGACTTAAACTAAAAGTAAAAAATCATTTCAGTGGAGGCAACTGTCATCTGTTCCAATGGGTTTAAAGTTTGTGCTAATTGCCCAAAATTCAATAGTATTAAACATAGTTGAGACTTTTCCTATCTTTGTTTTCATTCGGTTAAGCGGTTTAGATGTCTGATATCAACACTTAAAAGAGCTACTGAATTTGTTTTTAATTCTTTCCCCAGACTCCCCCCATCTCTTGGATGTATATGTGCATAGAATTCCCAGAGAGCTGGATTGAAGGATTTAGGTGAAAAGAAAGGCTGCACCAAGCCTTTGCGAAGAGTGCAGTTCTGCAGTGTGGATGTTGCTATTCAAAAGTAAGAATTTACTAGTAGTTGCTTTATGAGGTTGCTCGAGAGGTGCCTGAGAAAGTAGATTAGAAAAATCACCTTTCCCACAAAATGCACACATGGAGATGTTTTGCAGATGTTGACTTTAAATGTTAGTACAGTAACTAGGGTTTGTGTAGATATGTAAGCATAGCATTATCTTTTTTTTGCTTCTTTTTACTGACAGAATCCCTCAGGTACCAGGAGTGGGAACAATAACTGTGGTAAAACGAGATGCCATTACACCATGTGTGGGAATAAGAACATTTATGTATGAGAAAGTAACTATTGCCTTGACCAAAAGCATGCACTAAGAAGACTGCAATGGGGTGAAAGGGGGAAAAAAAGTAAATAAACAAATTGGCATCTACTTTAGTAGGCATATAAGTAAAATATAGAAGTGCTTTTTTGAAAGACTAGACATAATGGAAAGATTACAAAGTTGAACAGAGAGAAGTTTCCTTTTGTAATGTTCTGCCTTCTGCTAATTAATAAAGCAGAGCTCATACATTCCCTACAAAAATTCAGCAAAAATTATGACAGTGGTTTATTAAATTAGGTTGTTGGCAGGATGAAAAAAAAATTCTATAACATGAATTATGTCTGAAAATGGCTTATAGCCTACATAAAAAGTTAGAACTAAATAAATACAGATGTAAGTTATGTTTATATAATGAGAAACGCTGCTGAGCTAAGAATTTTAGGTTAGTAAGTGTGAACTACAGACCCGATTCTGCAAACACTTATCAATACCCTCAACTTTACTGACACAAGAAGCCTCATTGATCCCAACAGGACCATATGTGTGCATAATCTTAAATGTATGCATAAGTGCTTGCAGGTCTGATGCCTGAAAGCTTAAACAGAATAGAAAGCTATTTCCACAGGAATTCACTGAGTCGTAGAAACCCACACATTTGCTCATTTCTCAGTATTAATAATTTCTTTTAACATATCTAGTTAACATTTTTCTGAGTGGCATTCGCTTTCCCACAGAAAATTTTATCTGGTTTCTTCAAACTCTTTGGAAAAAATCTATTTAATTATTCATCAGATCCTTGGCAAATATTTGTGAAACAAACCAGCATAAAGGACTGGTGCCTTCTACACTGAACTACTTCAATGGAAGGTGAGGGTACACATCTCTTAGAGAGAGCAAGCTCCTATTGAATTTAGGGTTACAAACAGCTTTGAAGACAAAGAGCTATTCTACCAAGCTGGAACAGGGAGAGGGGAGTGAAATGCCCTCTGGTTTTGTTTTGTTTTTCAGTAGTAGTCATCAGCTTTGAGGACAAAGAGCAAAACAAAACATTAATCAAATCCAGATTTTTTAAAGTACATTTGCACTCAACAACTCCCATTTTAAGCACCTACAGTCACCAGCAGATGTTCTCTTCCAGGACCAGCTGATCTTACGGAAAAGATTACTGTCCCCCAAGTTGCTTCCAGCCACGTGCCCCCATCCCACGCTTGCTGGGGTTTACTGTCCTTTCAGAAAAGCCAGACAAATTGCCTAGCACTATTTCTCCTTCAATCATTTCAGCAAAATAAGTTAGATTGGCAAACAGTTATTATTTAAAGAGTTTAACTCAACTTCTTTGGACTGAAGGAGACTAGGGAGCAATCAGACAACCATGTTAGCTGGCATTTCCATGGTGGAGAATAGCCTGCAGCAGGGAGGACAGACAAGCGGCTGTGGCACACAGGGAACAGCAACTTTCTCAGCTGGCACAGCTGAAGCCAGAAGAGAACATTCATCCATGGCTTGAGTAAGCAGATGGATTTCCAAAAGGGCTCTGCTTTCATTTAGGGCAATTCAGAAGAACAGCTGGATCTCCTAGAGAGCTCAGCACCCTATAGATAAAAGAAATCGCATCCAAAATTTGGATGCCGAGCACTTCACAAAATATGCAACATGCTTGATTTGCTCAGTCAAAAATCCAGGTGATTTGGGAAAGATCAGACTCCAATTTTGGGTGCTGAATAGATGCAACCAAAAAAAAAAAGAGAAAAAAAAAAAAGAAATCACCACACTTCATTGACACACAGGACAGACTCTGCACCATGTTTGCTTACTGGTTTGTTATTGCACTACATTTAGTGCTGACCTACTTGAAAATTTCCCCCTTTAGTCTGAAAGCCAGTCTCTTTGAAATATCCAATCCCAAAGGTATAAATTGCTACAGGACAATTTGAAACTGGTAGCCAGAGATACAAATCAAATAAATCCACATTTAAAGTAGCAATGCCAACCAATGAAAATGATATGCCTACCATGTTCCAGATAAGAAGGCGTACCTTCCGAGGGATCAAGTCTTCGAGCTCTCCGCCCGTGCTTGGAATTGTTGTGTACAAACATATTGTCCGACACTGCCAACACATGGCCATCAACATTGACTGTTGTAGACACCACAACCTGCAAGCACAAGAGCAAAATGGAGGAAAATTTGGATATATATGTATGTTTTTTAAGAAGCACAGAGTGTAATAAACTCAGTTAAATAAATAACAGCTGGGAGCTGTAGAAAATTGCATAGCTATTTCGCATAATAACTGGTGCTTATGCTGTACAAATCTAACAAGAGACGCTATTGATGAGTGGGTCTTTGGCATCGAAAGCTTTTGATGCAGTTTTAAGTCAAATTGCAGAGTTTGTAGCTGCATGGCAGACGGCACACTGTTAACCATCATTTTAACAAGAGGATCTTTATTAAGTATTTTTTTCCTATATACAAGGGCAGCTGTGTTTCACCCTAAATTATCCTTCAGTTTCCATGCTGAAGTAGATAGAGCTGTTGACATTGCAAATGAGAATCGATTCAGAATAAAAGAAAACAAAAGGGTATTTTGTGAAGTTGTGATGAGAGTTGTTGCATGCCTCCCCCCTTCCCGTCTTGACTGCTCTCCCCTCAGTACAGTCACTACAGGTTGTTCGACTTGCCCAAATTTCCTCTAAGCTCTGTCATAGGGAGTACATATAGGTATGTTTGTGTACACACACACGCTTGACAGTAGGGTCTTGATCTAGAGAACACAACCCTATTCATCCAGTGTTAGAATTATTTGTATTTCTCAACTTATCTCAGTGTCAACACCTGGGACTTGGTTTGAGGCAAGGGGAGGGAGACAGAGGAGCACTGCCCTGGAGGCAGGATCTGACATTTCTGCTCCCTAGAGCAGCTCCGGGTGGGAGAGAAGCCAACCCAGTGGGGGAAAACAAGAAAGTGTTTGGTTCAGGGTAAAAGACCCAACTGCTCAGAGGTGTCCAGAGGGACCCCTCAACCTTGAGACTCAGCAGGCAACATCCTATAGGAAATCCCCAATCAGGCTGAGCACACCTAAGCCATGAACCATCATGTAAGAAACAGGGGGATGCATGGGGCAAGTCCCTGGCAGAGCTGCAAGCTCATCACTCCGGGTCTCCTCCCACCCTGCTAAGACCAGGCAGCCTCACAGACTCCCTGGCTTTCATTCAGATGCCCCTCCAACAGTCTTTTCCTAACAAAGTATGGTATTCCCAGGGTTTTACCCCAGTCAAAGATTTGGCCTTCAGCTGGCTGCTGGTTTGCCAGGAGCACACGTTGCCTTCAAGAACTTTGACTAAAACAATAAGAAGAAATGACCTACACTTCTCCTTACATTAAACAGGGAAAGGGATTAAAAACTGAAACCCACAGAGATATGTTTATTCATGCGACCTCTTACAACCAAATATAATAATTGTCTGTTAATTGCAGTTTCAGCTCCCACCTCATGCTTCAACATGTGAAACAGCAATCAGCAGCTCCTGTTTAATCCACCTATTATGTTGACTAATTAACTTTGCTCGACAGTTTATTTCTTCCTCCATTATCAGCCCCTGTCAGCCGCAAGCACACTGCCGCAAAGGGGGACCTCAGCCCTTTTGATTGATCACCGATAGATTGACATGCAGATTAATTTAATTAGAATCACCTCACTTGAGAAATGAAAGACAATGGCAAGGGGGCTAATAGATCTGCTCTTATAATGAGGCAAGCCTCCAGAGCCATGGCAGAGGATTTCTGATTTATTTTGCTGAATTCCCCAGTTGCTCTGAAAGGCTCTCGCTTTAATTGTTCTTGGTTTTGAGAGGCTTTAGCCTCTGAAGAGGTGAAATGCTTTACAAGGATTGGCAAACATTGCTTCAACTCTCTCAGGAAGCTGCTGCCTCTCAAAGTTGGTCAAATGGGGACACTTAAAGGATCACTTACAACAATTCAATTTCATCACTTGAATCGGATCTAAACAAAAAAAAAAAAAGTCAAAGATTTTCCAGCTATTTGACCACCAATTAAAATGCTCAAAAATTTAAAGTAAGCAAAGCCGCTAAACTGCCCATAGCTAATCCCAAAGTCTTTGTCTTTAAAAAGAGGAATACAAAGAGAATAGTTTACATCTAAAGGATTCTAAAATCATCCCTCAGAATAGCATTCCAGGCAATAGAGTTTTGTGCACGTTTTAAGTGAAAGATATTAAAATACAGAATAAATGATTCAAGAGCTCTTACAGATGGAAATTTAGGAAAAAGAAAGCACCAAACACTATTGGTAAGTTTTTCTGAAATCGAACTATGGGGGGAAAAAAACACCCAAGTCCTATATATAAATTCCAAAAGGGATTTCAAAAGTAATTTATCCATTGCATTCCTGAGGGATAGAATAAAGTTTATGATATTTTCAATAAAATATGATCTTATAGTAAGTGGCTCAGGGTTTGCAATCTTATTTGTGCACTTGCAACCATTGTAAATTCTTTGCAACTGGGATTTTGAGCCAAATCCTTAGCTGGCATTGCCTGTCACAGCGCCATGATTTATGCCACCTCCTTATCTTCTTCTGTGGGTCTGCTGAGACGCATGTGAAAATTAACTCTATTACAATTAATAACAATGGCTGCAATGTAAAATATTCGCCCCAATCCTAAAACCATATATGTACACACATATTTACCACTGAAGAAAATCAATCCTGTGATGAAACAGAAACCTTTGAATGTTTCTAGAAATAGCATTCCAGAAAAATAACAGGTCAAGGATAGTAATAGTAAGGTAGGTCTCAAACCTGTGAAAATTGCATATATAAGTAGCTGTTGCTAAACATGCACCTTTATACAGAAAAACTCGGGGAAACAATCCTTGTGAGGTCAGTTTTATGTGAGTAAATCTACGTTTAATTTTTCCCCTCTCAGGTTTCTGCAACTGTTAATGTAACATATTTTGAATTACTTAACAGTGTCTTCCTACCTACCTCCTGAACAGAGAGTTTGATTTACTGCTAAGAGACCACATTGGTGTGGTTCTTCAGTGTCGTTAGCAGAAGAAACTATAAAAGGAATCCCCAAGAGAAACTATTTCCAGTCTCAGGAAATGCAGAAAAAAAAGTGGTTACTCTTATGTATCTGTCTGAAAAAAAAATGATTATTCATAGTGCACCTGTAAGAAGCAGCACAACTTACTACTCAGTTCTTTAACTGCAAAATCTCATTAATACAGGAATACTAAACATACACTGCACTAATGAAATATTAATGTCCCTAATTATTAACAGAGAAAAAATATACCTTGAATATTGTGTGCCACAGTTACATACTTGGATCACTACAGAGCACTTACATACTTACAAGTTCGACTCATATTTTTTAATCTAAAAAAATACTACACTCTCCTCATTTTGATTTAGAAACGACTGGGATATGTTCAAGTTAAAGCACATGTTAAAAGTAATTTGTGGAGAAATCATAAAACTGGGGGGAGGGGAGAGCCAAAGTGTATGTGGAATGGGCACTGAGGCATCCTAAAACATAGACCATAGCAAGAAGGAAAGGCACACTACACTTTAATAAATGATTAATGAGGTGCTGACACATTAATGTAAGCACAGGGACAACCAGGCCTGCCAAATCTCAAACCTTTCCAAATTTTGTCAACAAAACACAGTTTTAATTTGGGACAGGCAAACATGGAAAATGATTTTGAGCTTTAGCTTTAGCCCTTCATAGATTCTGATTTAAATCCTGTATCAACACCAGGGGAGACATTGGTATGAAAGAAACACATCGGTTTACAACTTTCTTCAATGAAACTGGCACTATCGACTGCATTAACGTATAACAGCTCTGTGAATTATTCTGCTTGCCATTAAATAGTTCAGTTTGTGAATACTTTGGAGCTTAGTTTAAAAAATAAAATATTCAGAGACCAGGAGCCTGGAAATCAAGCTATTTATCCACGTTTAGCACTCGGCCTGTTTATTTGTTATGGTACCTCACCTAATATATCAAAATTAAGCATTGCATGACTCCTCATTTTTAACCACAGCCCATTAAGCTTTGCTAACTGATTAAGACATAGCACGTTCCTTGAGCTTCCAATTTTCTCCAGTGTATGGTGAGAGAGCTGATATTTTTGCGATGTCCCCAACATCCAGTGGCAGAGAAAATCAGATTAAGATGATTTTCAGGTCTGAAGTGTGTGATAGTGTTAAACCTGTAACTCCAGTGTTTGCTGCTCTTCTGAAAGCTATGCAGAAATGGCTTGAGCAACATCATTTTTCTCACCACTTGGTGACCTCTTCCTACGATGTGTTGACTTCTTTATTCTAGTAACTAAAAATCACTCTCGATTTAACAAGACACTTAAAAAGGTGTCTAACTTAACGCACATAAGTACAATGTACTAGGTAATTTTGCTCACGTGCTCAAGGACAGGCTGGGCACTTAATTACCTCAGCTCTCACTGCTATTTTTCAGCCTTTTTTTTTGCCTTTCCCTTCTCTGGGGATGGAGCCTTGCATGTCCAAATTCCATTATCTGGGATTCATGAAGCATCATCTCTGTCTCTTATGCAAATTTGCAATAAGACACAAGTGGCTTCAATTCAAACATGAGTGGCAGCATCCCATGGAGGCAAACTAGCAGCCCAGGCTGAGAAAGAGGTTGTGGTAACAGAATCAAACAGCATGGCAATTTCTAAGTGACTTTCAAGGTTTTCATAATAAACGAATGTTTGGGGGTTTATGCAGTGACTCAGTCTGAAAAGTTTCCTCTAAATTAAAACTTGACATGTGTCAGTTTGCAAGCAGCTGTGCTAAAACAAGAACAACAAGATAACTAGGGCACCTGGGTTTCATTAATTACAATAACATACAAAACTGTTTAGGTTGTATGAATGAGGGTTTAGTGCTGAAAAATCAAATCTGGGCAGAGTTCACCCATGATACCATCTACTTACTGTTATTATTATTACCACTAATTGGGGCACTACAGCCCATCCCACCAAGACTGATGACTTATGGGATGAAAAATGCAAAAGCAGACTGAGCATTTATTCCATGGGGCTTCTGGAATAAAAAGGCAAGGTTGGACAAAGGTGACAGTATGTGATACCATCAAATATTTTGTGCAATTGGCCTGATGAAACACAGAGACGAAATGATTTTCTCAAGGACAAGCAGGGAGTCTGTAGCACAGCTGAATACTCAACTCAACTGTCTTGAGGCCCTGCACAGTACTTGACTTCTCTCTGACTGTCTCCTTCTGCTAATAGAGACACAACTAACACAGCCAGGGCCAGCACTGCTCCAGCGCGCACTTTTGTTGGCACTCGACACCACTCCACTTGTCACATCCCTGGACATCTCAGACATGCAGAGAAATGCATTTCCTTCCAGGCCCACAACTGCTTTTTATGTTAGGCTTATCATAGTACTACATATAAATGTGAAGTTCAGGATAAAACTTCCTAATTCTGAATGAAGCTTCTCACACAGGTTGTCTGAATCAATACATACCCTGCCTCTTCCCTGAACTTTCTTAACCTCTCTAATACTATATGATAATCTGACAACTCCCTGCTGCAGGGAAAAAAGTAAAAACTATTAAGAAAGGAAATTTTCTGTAGGGCTGATCCTTAGTGTCTGGAAATAACTTACTCTTGTGGGTTTTAACCAGAACTTTGGCATAATTATTAGAGACCTTGTAAGTCACTGGCAACATTTCAAAGCTAGCTGATAGAAAACCCTTCACTGACTTCCAAGGGCCCAGATTTCACTTGGTTCCTATGCAACATTGCCTCAAACATCTAGGTTCATCATAACTACTACGTATATGTTTAGTCCTTTCCACCCTAAGAAATGATGAATGAAGCCTGGTCTCAGTAGAGTCTGACTGGTTTATTTTAAGAAGTTCATTGCTAAAAAAGCAACAAGTTTAAAATTAAAAAAAAAAAATAGAAAAAAAAAGGGAACGAAAAGAAAAAAGGAAAATAAAAGAAACAAAACCAGCTATTGTAAAACAATAAGCCCGGGCACTTAACAGAATGCTGCGAGCTTCAATACCACCCTGTATTATAATATGAGTGGTTCGCTTGGCTGAAAGTGATTAATTTCTTGAAAACGCTAGGGTCACACTAATTGACATGACCTGTGTAATTAAGCAGTCTCTGTTTACACATGGAAAGCTCAACTGCTGTGAAGCTGGGTTTGTATGACAGAATGTCTTTACAAGTCAAGAGATCAACAACCTTTCCTATGTCCTACCTACTCGCTGACACAGGCTCCTGATTGCTGTTCTGAGAGAACACGCGAAGGCATTACCATATGAAAATCAGCCTCAAGCTTGGACGAGCACAAACCCAGCAGAGTGTACATGTTGTGAAGCAAGCTCTGACAGGCCCCAGGGGTGACTGCTTGGCCTAAATCCCTGTGCTGGTGAGAGTCCTTTTTCCTTTTTCTCTTTCAGTGATAATGCCCTCTTGAATCACAGGAGAAACATGACGAAGGGAGGAGTATGGCGTGAGAAGCCAAGGGCTCTGCCATGTAATGCTTGCTCTTATACTGATTAATTTAGTCCCTGTGGCCACATCTCCTCACTTCTTCACTTCTGTGCTTAGAGGGGCAAATAACAACCTTCTGCCTTCCAGCATTGTTGCAATTAAACAGTTCAACAAAGAACATATGTCCTACATATAAACAATATTGCCATTTACATAGCATTTAGCACTTTTATTTAAGTGCAGTACTGCTGGAAAAGAAGCAAATAAGGTCTTGGGCTACTGCAGAAGGCAGCTTTTAGAGTGCTCTTCCTCTAAAGATCCATGTAATCTACAGGACAAATCTCCTAGTTCTTCCTCAGAACCCTGAGGCAAACCCCGTCTGACAGACTCTACCATGTTTTCTCCCTGAGTCACATAGACTCCTCCCATCAAAAGAGAAGGTCCTTTGGCTCTCTACCCCATAGCTTTACTCAGCACGTACTCAGGTAAAGCATTATTGGCACAGCCAAAGGACCAAGGTTGGAGCAACTGTTTCTCAGCATTGCCACCACATCAATCTGCTGCCAGCACTGGGGAAGGCAAGTGCAGACCATCTTCCCAAGGGACAGTGCTGTACTTGATCCCAAATATAGTCATGGACATAGATGCAGCATAAAAAATTGTCCTTATCAATCTGAAGCTGTGTTGATATTATAGTTCCCAAGCCCCACTGCCATATGCTGCAACTGTGGGGAAATACCAGCTGAAAACATCGTAAGAAAGATACACCTAATGGTAGATTTTTCCAAGTGCTGACTGCAGGGATGGACCTTCATCCCATTGATGCATGTTTAGGAGTCTTTAACACTGCTGAAGAATAACCGCTAAAGAGTAGTCTCAAGCCTCATTTTATTAATCATTTTTATATCATCCTCTATCCCTTCCAATAAACATGGTGCTCATTTGGTGTTTGCGTGAAGGCAGATAGTTCACTAGGCAGAAAGGAGCATCTCAGAGCAGGGTAGCCCCATAACCTAAACCAACAATGAGGTCATTTTGATTTTTCCTTTTCATGCTTTCATTTCCCATGGAGATGACATTATCCTCATTATTGTCCAGAGCAAGAAACCCCAACTACTTCCTGCTAATTCTGCTGTGACAAGAAGTCCTCAGGCAATATTTTGTGACCTTATGTTTTTAGCATCTTCCAGTGAATTACTAGGTTAGTTTGGGTCAAAGCACTTCTGTCCCAAACAGGTGGTGATTTTTAAAGGAAGAAGCATGTTCTTCAACTGACCTGGAATCGACGCATGTCTCGAGGGTTTCCTGCATTTTTTAGGCAATTTTGGTTACATTTGAGGAAAAATTTCAAGAAGAACCTGTGAAGAAAGAGAAAGAGACATTAACATCTTACAAACAACGTATAGTAGCACTTTGCAACATCTGCACATTTGGTCCAACAAAGCCTTATTTACAATAGTATTCAGACAAATCCTCCCACTGATCATCCAAAGAGGGAGCAGAGCTTGCATAGGCCCCAATCCAGCAAAACATGTAACCGTGTCCTAAATATTTAAGCATTAAATTAATATATATCTATTGTGTTAGAGCCATTAAAGTTTGCAAAGTCAGTCCTTCTCATGGTGAATGGTCAGCCTTGCTGTGCCATCCATAGCAAGGAAGGAAGAGGCACTTATTTCAGCACAGCCAAAAGAGGACAGAAAAATGCTAGCCAAGAAAATTCCCATATGTATAAATGGGGTTCTGTTTTAAAAGTTCACTGTTGCGTTCAAATTTTGATGGAATACAAAAATTCTCAAAGCGTTCCCTACAGTTGAAACCTCTCACAATTAAACCCAGTTTGTGCATAAAATGAATGCTCAAACAGTGGCTAGTGGGAGACTCAAAACTCTGAGAGGAGAAGGGGGTAAGTGTTGGTTAAAAGACTAACTTCATGGAAAAATGAAATATTTTCTGTGCAGTCTATTTCCTGACCATACACAGTTCACTGAAGTAGCTATATGACCCTGACATATATCTCTAAGAAAAGACATTGCATTTTACAAAGCCAAAGAAAAAAGCAAACATTTCACTGAAAATATTTCCTTCAGTGTTATGCATCAGTGGACTGTAAACTCATAAAGACAAGTCAATGAATAATAGTGGGTCTCAGATTCCAGGCTTCCTCCCTAAGAGCCAAAGTTTATCAACCTTTTGTCCAAAATAAACTACAGAATAAGGTCTACTAAAGCTCAGCCATACGAAATTTAATCCTACAGCAAGTTTAAAACCCAGCACAACCAGACAGAGCAGCATTACACTTGCAATAACCATCAGATGACTAAGCAGAAGCTAGTCTGACCTGTTTCCATATGCAAAAGTGGGACAGGGAACTGTTTGAACTGTTTTACTTTAAATCAGAAAGTTAACTTTTGCAAACATCCACTTTCTAGCACCCAAACTGAACACAAGGTCAGCTGAATTTGCACACACTTCCACCCAAAAAAGCAAAACTGCAGAAAATCCTTTCTTGATGAGGAGTTTTTACTCTGCTTTGATTGTGATGCTGCCCCGCAACAAGGCAAGTTTTGGTGCTTGCTTCTCCACACTAAGAAAATCATACTAGGCAAATGGCTGCGAGGACAAATTGAAACTACAAGGGACTGTTTTCATTAAAGTAAGGCAATGAGGAGGATTATAAAATGTGGTGCCTGGGATTATCAAGGACTAGATCTCCTCACCAAGGATGTTCCTTCTAGACCTGTGCTCCTAAATAAGAGCAAGCAATCAACACAAAACAAACAGCCACCACACTTGAACAGGGGTTTGGGGACATTGTGTTTATTTACACTAAAATAAAGACAACTGTAAGTCATTACGTTTTCTCATCAAGCAGGTTCTGATACTCAGTAACAAAAAGTTGGTGCTATTTGTTGTACATGTGTGTGTCTTTTTAAGCCTCTAATGGCCAGCTGTGACAGCCTGACTCAGATTGTGTAGAAGGAGCTGTCAGCACAAATCTTGGCATCTCAAATCCATACAACTGCTTGCCACCAGGCGAGGGTTTGTACTTGTGCCAGAATGGATTCTGAGAGACAAGCAAATAGGGCATTAATTCCGCCAAAGAAAAACGAAAAGCGGGGAGAGTTCAGGTTCTTACACTTCAGATGATGGCTTTCCTGTCAGCAGCTTGTCATTTAGCTCATGAGCTATGAAGGGCACGGACATCAGATCCCTCTTGCCCTAAGTTGGCCCTGTCATGCGAAATGCTGGCAGGATCCGGAGACCACCCCTCTGTGTGAGATGGCTTGCTGAAATAAAAAGGCCGGCCATCTGTTGGGAGGCAAAGACATCCCTGTCAGCTGGTGCCTACAGCCTCGAACAGGCCCTTATGTGGCAAAACCTCTCAGAGCCGCTTTCTCTTTGGGGAGAAGCCAGCGCTGACCTGGGTTTGCCGGGGGATTTTTGGTGGCTTCACCAAGCGCTGAGCACAGCAGCTGCCTACCCAGTCTGGTGCAGCCCTGGAGAAACACCTTGGACCAAAGGGGAGGTGGGACATGGAATAGGTAGGAAAATCTGTGTGGAAAGACAGCACCAGCCATGCAAATGTGGGAAGCACCTTCCCAGTGTGGCTTTGCACAACGCAGGAGTGCATGACAATGGGAGTTGGTGGGTTGACTCAAGGGGTTCCAAAAGAGATGGAAAGCTCTTTGTTTCCAGAGAAACACTGGGTCTTCCCTTCTGTTATAAAGTCTGAGCTAATGTCAGCTCAAAGGCTTGGAAAATCATTATGACATACAAAAGTTGGCTTTTGGGGTCCTAAAACTCTAATCCAAATTCTCAAGGTCTAACTCCATTTGCACTGTGCTATCTCCCCCAAATTCCACAGAAGCTTCACAAAAATAAACTTCAGAAGAAATGAATCTCATCTATTTAAACCTATCAAAAAACCTCAGGCAGGCAAGCAAGCAACCAAACAAAACATCCTTTGAATTAAATTAACTCCAGGAAAAAAAATTAACTTAAAAAAATAACAGTATTTTCAGAGGAAGTCCCAAGACCTCAAGCTTACACTGACAAGCTCACTCACTGCATTTTAACTAAGAAGTCACCAGTTTACAGAACACATTCTGCCAAGCACCATATTTTTATTCAACTGAAAGACAAAACAAATTATAGGCTGCACTTTGTTTTGGAACACACCAGAGCTGGAGTCCCCCTGGCTACGTGAAAGCATCCCACGCTCATCCAGGCAAGAGCCGAGCAGCTCCCAAGCTGGCACGGCACGCGCCGGCTGACGGTCTCCCCTGGCTTTGGCAGGAAGGTGGATGCAAACAGATTAAGACAAGGGTAGAATGGAGCAGTTTGATTCATAGGGTTCAGCCCAGTCTCTCAGTCCCTGCTTTAAACCACTTGTTCAGGTGCCTTCTTCACCTGGATCCAGTCCTGCCAGCCTTGCTCATTAGAAACACTTCACTCTGCAAATATTTCAGGTTCAGATTGACAGGGCTAGTCCAGGAGAAGTGCCAACAGAGCTGAGTTCTTTGTAAGCATAAACCTCCATCCCCATTTGTTTGCATCTAACTTCTTCACAGTAGGTTATTTTTTCAGTTCTAACTTTCTCTGTGTTTGGCAGGGCTGTATAGCATAAATAGTAACCACAGAGGATATATAGCATTAATACTAACCACCGGGGTCTGAAATTCATTCCCAAGATGAAAAAAACGTGCAAAACACAAGAATGTAAATAAAATCTTCAACTTTAAGTCTCTCTCCAAACTTATGTGATTGCTGAACACCAGCTCTTCTGCCATACAAGACTCAGTCATCAATTATGCTTATTGCTACCATTGAAGGTTTATTTTTTTTTTCTTGAATCAAACAAAACGTATTTTCTGATTCCCTTCCTGGCTACTAACATCCCTGGTGTGAAGAGCATTTGTGCATATGGAGCAGAGAAACACAAGCCAGCTCAGGTCGAGAAACATGCAAACTTTTATAAAGCACTTGAATTTAATGACTTACATCACTATTAAATCATAGGACTCCTTGCTTCACCCCTTATCCCACAGAGACATTGTTAGAGGGTATGCAGTTTTGGAGAAAAGCAGTTAACTTTAGCTTACATTTAAGCTGCTTTACCAAGCTGCTACTTCTAACTCCTGACATTGGCTCCCTCCTCACTCCTGCTCCTTCCACCCTCTGATTTCCTCTCATTCAGCTGAAGGATCTATTGAACACAGTATCAGCTGGAGGTCACTCCACTTGTACAAAATACTCACTGCCATTCATTGCTGGCCATCATGTCCACCACATTGCAAAACCTTTGGGTACCCTCCCCAGCAGCACCCACTCTTTGTCACTGCTAACTACCACCATGATTTAAATTAAATAAATACACAGCAGAAATGGAAATACTAGCAATAAAGATATAAAAGGATTTTTCCCTCCTACTTTTCTTGCCACTACAAATTAATACCCATGTTTATTAAAAATAAATGAAGAGTTAAATTAAAGAAAGCAAGCTCTGACATGATCTTGGTTGGCGTTTCTGTCACTCCCCTGAAGGAAATTTAAAGGAACTCAAACACGAAGGCTTAGCAGTAGGATTTTCTTGCTATTGCCACAATAAATATGTCTGTGAAAGGAGAAAAAAAGTTGGAAAGAAGACCTGCTGCATTCCTGATGCTGAAGAAAAGCTTGTTTGTTCCTGATACATTGGAAAAGTTGTTCAGGAACAGTTCATCCATGTGAAAATATGACAGCTGTCATGCTGCCAAGGTCAGCCAGACCAGTGGCTACCCAGAAAGTGAGTGCCAGTTATACAACTTAAACCTGGCTAGGGCAGGCAAAATTGACAAAATGCACCTTTTCTGAGGTATAAACACATTTGATAGAAGAGGGCAACTTTAGGCTCCTGGCTGAAACACAGCAGTAAGTATATGTGGGTTTGCAAAATTAGCAAAACCAAAATGCATGGCCCAGTGCAATAATTAGCAACTGTCTATCAGATAAAAGGATTGCATGCCCATTCTGTATGACATACCAATTCAGCAGAATACAAAATATGTGCATAAATTTAAATACACAAGCAGTACTGATGGAGACAAAGGTACTACTCACACACTTCAGTACCTCACAGAACCAGCTCTGCTGCCAGCCTATCCCCTTTCTTTGGTTGTCATCCCAGCAAAAGAAGATGCTGGGGATGTGATACTACAAATATACTTGTCGCAAACAATATCTAATGGGTACTACAGTAAATTCTACTGTACCTACTGTTAACTAATTCTAGTCAGTAATTTGCCACTGAAATAAAAATATAGAGAAAATGCATTTAATGCAATTTTATTTGGAAAAGTAAATAATCAAAATGCATAAATGTCCCCCTAGAAATTTCAGAAGGACAAAGCTTTTTCCCTTTGAAGTTGACTCTTCTAATCAAATATCCTATTTTACAATGGAATTTTCCCAGCACTTTAGAAAATAAGCTAAAATAAAGCATTTGGGTTTTTTCTTTAACAATAATTTCTTTACTTTTCCACATTTTTAAACTTTACTTGAAGGGAGAACTTTTTTTTTTTTTTATTCCACTTTGCCAGAGAAAAATTGTCAAAATAATGGAATTTCCTACACTGCAGAAAACCTGAGCTTATCCCAGCTCTACTAATAACTGCAGAAAATAGAGGTGAAAAAAAGTTCCTTAGCATTTAAGGTATGAAGATTCCCATATTCCACCAAGTCTGTTGTTGCAATGGTTTATTTTTTTGTCCTCATTTAGGTTTTGTTTGGTTGTTGGCTTTTTTTTCTTGCAGACCTTTTCACATACAACTAACTGGCCAAGTCAGGTACCCTATTCACAAAAGAAAAATTGAGGCTTACACTGGTATTTGCCAGCATGAGTCTGTGCATGGAAATCAAATATAAGCATGGGGAAAACCTCCTATTACCCACATATTCCCAGCTGGATTTTACTTGGCTCTTTAGTCAATAAACAGCAGTAGCTACCTTTTGTGGCATTTTTACAACAGGAAATTTATTCTGCAGAAGAGAAATTAAACACCAGATACAGCCATCTCACTCTCTTCTAAACATAACCTTCTTGATTTGTCAAACATCCTAATTAAGAACAAAAAAAAATCCAAATCTGTTCTCCCTGGATTCCATGTTCTCACTAATTTAAAATGGAAGCAGAATCAGACCTGTATTTTGCATTTATAGGGTGCTGAAAAATCCAATAGGTTAAAAACAAAACAACAAAAAAAAGTCAAAACCAAAGCCTGGCAAATTATTTATTTTACTAGAAAATATATGTCTTCTTCCTGAACTGCAGAAAAGGTCTGAGAAAGGCAACGTGACATGGAGAATAAGCCTCAAGCAGTCAGAGTCTATTGACTGAGATTCTTCAGGCAATGCCATAATAGAAACAGAATAGTCTACATTATTTTTGTGAACTTGCTCTGGCTCCCGGAGCTAGCATTGCCTAGGTTTGCTGTTATCAATACGGTAAATATTCAGCTCAGCATAGCAAATAGTTGAGGAGGAACCCACATAATCACCAAATCAGAAGATAGGACTGCCCAAAACAGCCTTAAATTACTCATTGCTCGCTTCAGCAAGTGCTCCCAGTCACTTTTCCTCAGGTCTGTGTGTTCTGCACAGTGAAGCACAGCATATCAATTTTTCATCTTGCATCTTCTGGATTTCTCTAGTGCTTGCTCTGATACTGAATTATAATGCATCAGAGAAATTTAGAGTAGTTTGGGAAAGTGTGCTTGGCATTTTCTCCCATGAGTGAGTTAAAATCCCAGAGAGATTGTTTTGGTTTCTTCTCCCAGACTTTTAATAAGAAAAGAAAGAGATAACACTACCAAAAAACAACATCACAAAACAGAATTAAAAATAGTCCAGAGGCAGGTTTGAGTGCTCAGTTTTCTGTAATTTAATTTTGCCCCCAGGCCTGACATTTTAATATTTTTTTTTCTTAAAGTAGTAGAAATCTGAATGTTCTTATATCTCCTTACTTGTGCCCAGCTCCATTATCTCAAATTTTTATTACATTTGAATTGCAGCTACCTTCCTATCTCACAAAAAAAAAAAAGAAGTCAGAAAGAGTTTAGGCCATCTGCGTACAGAGTATACACAGTGTATTTGGTTTATGACAGCTAGATGCAAGATAACTGAACATACACTCATCCTTTACATTATATTGACACAAACAGCACTGTGAGATAAGCAGCGCAGTGCCTGCGCCCATGCCCCATGCACGGCTTCAGTTGTTAGCTTACACAGCACAGAAGCCTTCCAGTGCTGCCTTTATTTGCATGCTTCAAATCACAGACTATTCTTTACGAGATGATGGGCTAGGGCTTTAGCTGAAATTGCGACAAACTTTCCAGCATTACAGTGCATTATTATCAAGTGAGTAAGCCACATAACCAACAGAATTTATCCTTTGATTAAAAAGAAGAACAGTATTTGCTCAATTTGCTTTAGTTTAACTACTTCTCCCCCTCACTCTTTC
>NW_009944699.1:34688-43936 GCF_000696875.1 Nestor notabilis
ACTCCAGTTTCACCCCTTAAACACTAGGGTATAAAAGTGGGTTAACTATTTTTAATTTTTACTGAAGATGCTAGGCTTCAGTCATTGGAAAAAAACATAAACCAGCTCTGTGGTCTGTCATAGTTCACACAATGCCATCGAATTAGCAGCCCTCCCAGAGTCATACTTTTGCTAAAAGAACCTCTGTTGCGTGTAAGTGATGACAGATAACAGCATTACTGTTATTGCAATGTGATATCAGTATTTGGTTGCCTGCTACCTCAAGGTAAATTACTGTAACTTTAGCATGGTTACCAAAAAGCATCAGCAGTATCAAACTCATAGTATGTTGGGAATAGTGTTAATCCAGCCATCTGAAGCTGGTTTTCTCACAGCAGGCATGTATCCTAAAACTTGTCACCTTGAGCCAGGGGTGCTGATGACATATTTCTTTCATCAGCTTACTGGGGAAGTTACAAAGATTTACATGGTAAATGCTTCATGTGTGGGAAAAACATTTCCCACCTTTCCCTGGATCAGGCACATGTACATCACCTGCATGTAAAGTTGTGTCCAATCTATCTGCACATACAGTAACTAATGATTCCTCAAATAACCTGGCAACAAGAAAATCCTTAAATAACATTGATACACCAGTGCTATCATCCAAATCTGCGCAACCAAGAGGCTCAGGCTATTTAAGGCCATGTGTGTGGTACCTTCTGGCCAGAGCCTGAGCCCCTAAAGCACTGAGAAAACTTTCTGCACAAATAGAGGTGGAGTGCTACTCAAAACTCATGTGAACATATGTATCCTTGAATGGTTACGCTAGGTGTAGAGACATCACGTTACAACAGCATTCCTTCCCCCGACCTGGCTTAGAACCTGCTCCGTTGTGTTTTGATGTGTTTTGGTTTTTTTCTTTTAAGTGGAAGATGTTTAATGTGAAAAAAATCCAGGAAGTCTGCTTAGACTGACATGGAATTGATTTTTGACAAGATTTATGTGCAGGATTGGTAGCCTGAAGAGAAAGAAACAACAAAGAAAGATACTCTTATTTACAGTAATCAGTAGTGTATGCCAATTATGAAGCAGAAGCACATAAGAAATGAAGAAAATGATTATTGAGTTCATTCATGTCTCAAAATCATTAAGAATACACAATCCAAGGAGTTTCCAGCTCCAGAGAAATGTAAAGAAACTTAGCACACATGCTGAAGTGTGCCCATGAGATGCTGGCTCTCTGCAAACTCAGGGGCCCTGGGCTGCAGCTGCTCCACTGCCTCAGGATCATCGCCAGCACAACAGACATTGTAAGACCACAGGATTTACTGCTGGGATGACACCCCAGTCTCAGCTTCTGCGTCACTAAATCCTCAGCAGAACGAAACAGTGATGGACAACTTAGAAAGCAACTGTAAATCTCATGTTCACACAGTCCTGCTATGAAGATGGGTGGAACTTACCTCACCCGACCCATCTGAGTCATTACAGAGGAACAGTTGGAAAGTGTCAATATGACGAAAGATTGATTGCATCCCCTCCTAAGACAACTTATACTTCAAAAAGCAAATGGAGTGTTTGCTTTGAGTAAAGTAGCAGCAGTGAAAGACCTTATGCAGAGGAGAAAAAAACCTAATAACTTCAAGTTACGAGGTTATTAAAAGCTAACTTTTTATAAATCAATACCAAAACTAAACTGGGAACCTGGTCAGAGTAGGTGACAAAGGACAATCTGACAGACATTCCACTGGGAGATGTGATTTTACTTTTTGTAATAACCTTCTTGGTTGTCTGGGGTGGCGGGGGAGGGGTAAGAAAAAGAAAAAGCCCTGAAATAATTAAAAGGAGTCTTTTAAAGAAATTGGTAAGGGTGAGTCTAAGTGACTCTAGAATTAGCTGCCCAGAAAAAAAATATATGCAAATGTGTATTTGAATTTTTACAAGGACAGGTCTAGCATAAAAATGCTGTGCAAGAAAGTCAAGTGCTGCCTTCAGCTCCTGCCCGCAAGCTGGACATTCCATCCAGGGGTTCCCATTGTTTCATGATATTTAAGAGAATAAAGCCCTCACTTCCTTTACAGCAGGGAGCCCTGGCAATGAGGATGGATCCGGAGCATAGCTGCTATTTTGAGTGCTGGAAGGAAGCAAAGAGCTGTTTTGTGGAAAGGCGGAGGCGCTTTCTTTGAGCTGTGCATGTGGTGGTTCAAGAGGAAAGATATTCTAGGGGGTTTTGAAGGGGATCCTGAACTGGCTGTAGGTACAAAGTGCTACAGAATTTTTAGTGTGTGTATGGACAAGCAATCCAGACACTGTAAAATTCATTGTATGTCACCACAGAAGAGAGAGCTTTTGAAGTGATATGAAGAGAATCACACTATATGAAGTGCTGGAGATGTCATCAATAACTATGCATGTGTGTGCTACTTTTAACATGACATTGAAAGAAATTAATTAATCTTGGAAACAATGACCTCTGCAGCAGACATGTAGAATCAAATCATATCTGCTTATTTGACAAGTTTTGGATTAAGTACTTCAGAGTTTTTCTTAAAGCAGTGGGCCTTGAATATGTAGGAAAAATACTTTTGCTGATGCCCTCTTCTGTGTCAGAGAGATGCACAAAAGGCATTTTAGCCTGTAGCCACAGTTATCTTTTGCACCCATCCAGAAAGGTGATGCAGCTTATAGGAGTATTTTCTTCTATCCTTGAAGCCAACCATTCAGTGAGGGTATCCAAGCTGAAGGACAAAACCAAATGCCCCCACACCAGAGCAGAATTCAGATCAGGATGCTAGTAACAAGTTACAACTGGAGCAAGGTAAGGACATGAGTTGGCTGTAATACAATATATTATACTCATGTCACTGTGTACTTTGTTGGTTGGAATTATGAGAAACGGCATATTGAACATGAAGTTCAACAGACCAAAGACACTGTAAGGACAGAGGCACAGCATGAGATACGCTACTCAAGGGAGCCAAGAACAACGTGCATTATTATCTTTGGAAAAAAGGTGACTCCGTTAGCAACTACATATTCCATGGATGCTAAAATATAGTCAAGAGCTGGGATCTCTGCTGTATTTCTGGATGTCTAGCTGTGTCACTGAGATGCCCTTCTGTGTAAAAGCAACTCTAATCAATAGGATTCATACCCACAAAACACAGAACATGATGGCTTACAAAGTCCTGTGTAATTACAGCATGATTATTACTTCTCTGTATCACTGTAGAGGAGTGAGGACAGCACCAGTGATAGAGAAAGTTTACAAGGAGCAGTTAAGTAACCTTGCCAGACAGTCAGGGCAGAAAGGTTCAAGTTCTTGTTTACCTACATCATACTGATAAAAGTCACAATTAATCCAACAAACTAGGAAGTGCTTGCTACTTAACAACCTTTCACTCCTTAACTCTATTTTATATCCTATTGTTCTTTTGAGAGCAATTATGCCAGCAACTGGCAAAGAGCAAAGAGGATCAGCAAAAACTTACAGCTGCCCCATCTAGCACCTTCCTGGAAAAAAAAATTCCTAGTTAATGCAAACGTAACTAACAAATCTCACCCCAAATCTTTCTAACTAAAGTAGCTTAAAATTATCAAGAACTCTACCTAAGTACTGAATATTGATCATTCTTTTTCCACTCAATTCTGTAGCTCTAACAAAGTTCTACTAAAGACCTAATTGCATAATAACTAACTTAAATGCTGAAACATAATAACTAACTTAAATGCTGAAACATAATAACTAACTTAAATGCTGTTATCCTTTCTATAACACATGCACATCACTAATGAAAAGGCTGAAATTCTTTAAGATAGCTGGCTAAACAATGTGAACCTAGATGACAAGATCAGGGTATGATCTCAAATATATTAATTCAAACCTAGAGAAAACATGAATTTTCATCTTCTCCAGTGAGTTGAGACTCCAGGCCAAGAGTTAACTAATACTGGAAATAAAAACACAGCCCTATGCCCAAAGGCCTGATGAACCTCATTTGCTGAGCATACAGTATCAAGTTTTAAATGCCTGCTTAATCTCAAAAGAAAAATTAATATGGAGTTCAAAGAAATACCGTGCAGTGCCAATGACAAACTTAACAGCAGATACATGTTAGACAACATGCTAAAATACCGTCACATCAACTTGTCAACAATAACCACCAACTAACAGACAACTCTGACAAAATAATACTCAGGGCTTGATTTAAACTGAAGAGGAAAGTACAGTTAAATGTACATTATCTAAACAAGTTGCATGTGACTTCGGCATATATTAAATGAAATAACATTACTCCAAGTTCAGAAGTATAAATCATTCTGTTACAACTGAATAACCAGATTTCTACTCTCAAAGTTTTTTTCTACCACACAGAATAACTATGACAAGTGCAAAATGGTTGCACTGTTCCTGCCGCTGCCATGAATCTTTCCTGACATTCTGGAGCTGCAGCATCACCTATCCACAGCTAGACTTAGCCTTGGCACCTTCCGAATCCTGCACCTTGCACAGAGTAAGTTCATGGATATAAAGAGGCAGGTTTGGCTCACTATATTTAGAAGAGCACGAAGATCCCTTCATCTAAAAGATTCCTGATGCTCAGTACAAGCTAGCTAGAACTAGCAAGGACACTGAGGAGAAAACTTTCATCCTTGCAGTAAGTGTCTTGGGACTTGTTATGACTACAGGTGGCCAGACACTTGACTCTGTGTCTCTCCTGAAAGACAGCACCTCAAGCAACACAGTACTCCCTAGTGTGCCACCTCGTCAGTAGTATCTAAAAGGGAAGCGTACCTCCCACTGAGTCACCAAACACTGCTTCCCACAGTAGCTTTTCCTTAGAGGACTCTTCTTTTAAGATAAAAATTGTCAGTCTAGTGATACAGTGCCAATAACTCCATGTGCTTTTGCTTTTGTATATTCTGAAGGTTGCCTTTTAAAAATGGGTTTCAATACATAACGGGTTACAGCCAAGTGATGCATCACAAGTTTTGAACTTTGTGTTTTGATACAATTTTTTTTGCAACTGGACATGGTCATCTCAATCTCCTCCCAGTCATTTAGAAGGCACATTTTAGTGTTCACCTACATGTCCCTTTCAAAGCAAGTGACAAATACAGTCTGCATTCCTTGGTAATAGTTTCAGGTTATTTTTTAAGTTGCACTTCTAAAGATCACCAAATAATGAAACATAAAATAGTATTTCTTTTCTTTAATCAGAGGAATCTTTGTATTGAATCATGTGCAGTAATGCATTTGAGATACAGAAACCAAGAATGAAAGTGGAAGTGGCAGAACACACAGAAATGTCTTGTCCTCATCCCTTAAAGAAACATGTTTTAAGAGGCCTAGGCAGAAAATTTTCTGGAATTTTAAATATGTTAATAGTTCAAAGCACTGACGAGTCCAAGCCAAACCCCCAAATTGGAAAGCTCCTAAGCTCTGGGCAACATTCAGACTGCAGCTGTAAAACTGTGAAACAAAAAAATCAGATGGAAACATGCACACCTTTTGTGAAGTTCTATTTTGAGGTTGGCATCTGACCACAAATAACCAATTCAGACCCTATCTTGGAGACCTGACCTCAGGACAAGGAAGTCTCTATGATAAAATGGAAATCTATTCCTGAAATGTGAGAGTGTCTGGTTTCACTCTTGTTGCACTGTCTTTTTGCAAACTATCTCTACCCATTACTCCTTAAAGGACATTGGTAAATGGCACCCCTTAGGCTGTATAAATCTCTGCAGAAGGAATAGCATAATTTTTCTCCCATCACAAAGCTTCCAGTCTGATATTTGACAGGCTAGATCAGGTGCTGTCCAAACATTTATTAAAACATTTTAAATGATGAATATATCCAATTATTACTATTAATGCAGCTAATACTGACTAATGAGGAGGAAACATACTAGCTTGTGTCCTGCAATTCATTACCCCTGCCTTGTCAACAATTCAAAGCCCAAAACCTAATCATCCATACCGGGCCCTGTTATATTTCACACGTCACATTTAATAAGTCACTCAGTGCCTATAAATTAATGTAACATGTCGGCGTTTATGAGTGCGGCTTTGTCGCTGTTAACAAATGATGTGCTGGCCTGGTCTGCTGCAGCTCAGCAGTGAAGACTGATGGAGGATGATTTCTCTCCAAACTATAAACTACACACTGGAGACCACAGCAACACATAGGTGCACGTACACAGATGGACACATGAGTGTGCACCCACGTACACACACACTAGGTATGGGAATGGTGTATAACACAACGAATGTGCACCTGCACATGCTTTTATAGGTATATTTCACACATTTTGATGCAGCATATTTATCAGTCCAGTCATATTTTATCAACTTATATCATACTTATTCATACATGCAGATCTATGTATGCTAGACAGTTTTATCAGAACATATAAACAACTCTTCAGCAAGTTTACCAAAAACACTTCTACTGTTTCACTTGCCCTAGTTTAAGCCACCAAGTTTAAAGAACATTACTGCATACAAGTGAGGGCCAAGCTAGATTTTAAACTAGCCAGAACACCTGTAATATTTCCATGCTTATTGCTTCCATAGGCAATGACAGCATGAAACAGAAATGAAACCCCATAGACTTGTATTGCTAAATGTGATGCTAGACTGTAGGTGACTGGCACGGCACCAATGCTTTATTTTCTTTTTCTTGAGCAAAACTGATTTTTTTGAAGAGTATTAATAACACATAATTTAAAAACTTAAAGGCATGCAGTACATAAAGAAAGATATGTACATGTAACATACATGCACTTCTTAACTTTCTTCTTCCTATTTTCCTGCAAGAAGTGCAAGAACTGCAAATTAACAAGTTGAAATGTCAGTCTTCTTGGTTACTTTGGTTACAGCTGTGGCAGGTTCAGGTTTGATGAAAGACATCTGGATCTACATATGGCTGCATTCAGTACTATATGCAGTAATAAAACTGCATGTTGCAAATGCACACTGTGGCCAGGAGGGAAATTGTCACTGGAAGCAGTTTTTATAGAGCTCAACTGGTTTGTCAGCAGCAGAGGAAGAAGACAGATAAGGAAAGGACCTTTGAGAGCTAGCTCCTAGCCCCTAGGAAAGATGAATCTTACCAAAGCACAGGCCAGGGCTCCGGTTTTAGCTTTGTAACAAAGGTTTCCCAATGGTAATGCCAGTTTTACCCTTCTGTTCTCTTTTACATCAATGATGTATTCTGTGCTACAGCACGAGGATTCTTTATGAAACAAAAAGTATTCAAATACACTCAGTTTGAAAGGTTTAACTGAGATGTGAATGCATTGGTGATGAGCCCGCAGCCAGACTGGGAGAGATAGATCTGACTCAATTTTCTGGGTACTTTTTTTGCCTCTGTTGGGAAATGATAGTCTGTAAAAAGAAACTTTTATGGGAAAGTGTCATGTCTGAGGGCCTGTCAGTATGAAAAAAATGTTCAGAGAAAAACCTCCAGTGTATCAGAACGTCATCTTCAGAGAGTTTATAAATTAAAAGCATCCTTTCCTGGTAAACCATAAGTCTGGCTTGCAAATTTTAACTAACGTAAAAAAAAAGAAAAAAGTTAGAAATATATTTAAAAAGTTGGCATGGAAATTATAGCATTTTTACTCACAAATTTCCCTTTTGTCTTGGACCATTGACTCACAAATAGCATAGCAATGCTGGTTGTGGTGGGGGGTTTTGTTTGTTTTGTGATCTTGGTTTTGAACCAGAAAACTCTTGATAGGCCCCTAGACCTAGAGAAAGGTTTCCTCCACAGTTCTAGTAAAAACCCCACAGACGTTTGCCCTGGGACCCACTGGGGCTCAAGCCACTGAAGGTCAGTCCATCTCTGCGGGAGCATCATACTTCTAGCAACACTGATGTGGCAATCTCTGTGCAGATACATGGCACTGAGTGTGGGCCCAGTCACAGGTACTGAGATTTACATTCCCCTGTTAGGAACAAAGAACAGACAGAGCAGTACTGACACCACTAAGATCCCCTCTGCCAGCCAGGGCTGGGAGACCTTCCCAAGCTTTCCGCTCAGCCAGTGCAGGGCTTCTCCAAAGGCCAGTTCTGGGCAGGAGCCCAGCCCAAATGCTCCAAATTGTCTTTGGAAAAAGCTTGTCTTTCCATAGCCTCTATGGAGTGTGGCCACCTTCCTGATTTGAGCTTTTCCACTGTGCTCCAGGGCTAAGATGTGCAAATACCCCCTTGTAAGATGCTTTTACAGAATGGGAGATTTTAACCTTTCTATAAATACTGTCTCTGAAATCTATGTACTTAAACGGTGTTCAAAACACTTTAGCTTTCAACCACTGACGAGGGTTTGCTCTTCTCAACGTCAGCAGCCATGACTCAGTGCTTCCATGTCCTATTGAAGTGACAATACTGATCAACAGGGCAGCAAAGTGTCATAAGTATTTTCCAAAATCAATCCACCCTGGAAGAGCCAGCCAATGGTTAAAGTACCAGACCAGAACACAGAAGACCTAGATTCGTGTCTCTGCTTGGTGTACTTTGTAAGCCGCCAAGTTGCTTTTAGGCTGCTAAAGATGCAATTAAGCCCGCTTGAAAGTCTTACTGCACATTTTACTGCATCTTCAGAAGTCAAAACACCTTTAAAAATCTAGCTTTAAATCTCTCTGTGTCTTCTTTTCCCATCTTTAAAATAGGGATCATGACACTTCCCTAGCACACAGGTACTATAAGGATAGATAAAGACAAAGACACTTTCTAAAAGGTGTCACACATATCTAGGATTCTCTCATGTACTGTTGGCATAAAAAAGAAATCTTAGATATTTTTAAAGACTTCTGATATATAAAGGGGAGACGATGTAGGATTTCATAAACCTTTTTATAAATGTCTCTAGAAAATTATTCAGTACAGGCAGTATCAGTGAAAGAAGCACACTTACCAGTTTGTTTTTCTAGGTCGTGTATGGTGGTTTTGGCACTTGATACCTTTAGACTAATAGATATGATAAAATTTTGTTGAAATGTTTAAGCATCACTGCTCCTGAATTCTATGTAATTAGGCACTATCCAGTGCTGAAAGAAACTGGTTTGGAGTAGTCTGAGGTTAGCCACGGCACAGCAGCGTGCGGTGCGTAACAGCAAAGGCCAGTTGACCAATTAAAGCTAAGTGATGTCTTGGTGTCCCAGCAGCCTCCCATTTGCACAATGTGAAAGGTAATAAAGACCCTGAAAACCCAGGACCATGTTCCAGCTAAGAGACCACTTACCAGAGAAAATAGGGAAAG
>NW_009944699.1:43967-65498 GCF_000696875.1 Nestor notabilis
GCAAGACCCTCAAAACATTTAATATTTGAACAATTTCACTAAAGAAAATTCATTTGGTAATTGGCTATTAAAATATGTGCTATTTTCCCTAAGAGCAATATTGTATTTCCAATGCCTAACTCAGAAATTATATGGTACAAACCCTCCCCCAAGTAACTCTATGACCACACCTAGGCAAGCAGAAGCTGAGACTATTATTCGTGACCAAAACCAAATGGCTTGAGCAGCTCAGCTGTACAACATCCCACATCAGTTTTTATTTTTAAATCCCATTCTCCTCAGTGTCCTGTCATTCATTTACCATCTTTAGTCCTTTCAGTCAGAAATTTTGTGGGCAATACTACATTATTTGTATAGACAAATGCCCTACAGGACGCCTCAGGTACATCTGCAAAAGACATGATAGATAAAAATAAACTTCATCATCTTGTTTGGGGTTTTTTTTTTCCTTACTTATACATTAATCTCTAAACAGGTAGGAAGAAAAGCAGAAAGCGAGCTGGGTGCTAAAAGGAAAGCTCAGTAATGTACGCATGCCACAACAGTCACACTTAGCTCTGAAAACTGAAAGTACTCCATGAGAAAGGTGGAGACTTTGCAATAAAGCTACTGCACCAGCACTGCAGGAGAAAGCTTTAAAAAACAGAGGAAAAAAGTAGAAAAGTAGAATTACCCTGTTGCAAGGGATTCATGGAATCTCTGAAATCTTGAAGCAGAGAAATCTGCATAACAATAACCTTGTTTCCTTCTCCGAGAGACCCACAGCGCTCACAAAATCGTACAGAAAAGAACACAGCTCTTTTCAATTCAGCCCATTGTATAGAATGGTGGATGTCGCAAGGCTTATTTTATAATGATTTATTATCAAGAAAAATAAGGGCTCAGGCAAAGACATATTTTCTCAAGAATTTATTGTTCACCAAAATGGTTTGTTTTGCAGAAACATTTCTTTTTGGTCTATTTTTTTCTGGCAGTTCCTTTTGGCTTCATCCTAGAGCTGCCTTCATCCACACTTTGCTTGACTTCGAGAGAAGTAAATTTTAAATCTTCACCTTATCTGCTCCCTGATGCTCTCAGACTTCCCCTGAACAGGGATGCTGCATCTGTAATCACTGCTAAGCCACCACCTTTTCCTCCTTGCACCATACCTGCCTGGCTCCTCCCTTCTGAAGCATCAGAAATCACCTCTGGAGAGCCAAGAAGGGAGCAAAGCACTGCCAGTACAAGACTCAATCCACTGCCACCAGAGACAGAGGCACATGCCTGAATCCTTCAGTGAGGATCTCCTTTGCTGAGCTATGTTAGCAAAATCTCTGCTGGGGAATAGAAGAGCAGCCCAAGCCTGTCAGCTGGAGCAGAGGCTGGTGCTGGCGTTTGGGAACTGGCTCCCTGAGGGAACCAGACAAGCAGAAACTCAGCTGGGGGAACATCCTTCCTAATCCTCACATGAGCAACAAAATGAGCTGCACTGAAATGAAGGGCTTTAAGCAGCTCTTCTTTCTACCCACCTGCATGGACTCACATCTCTACAAAAACCCCGGCTGGCTAGGTGTGTTTTGCATGATCCTGTGCTGTTTCAGTGCCATCACAGACTTCAGCAGTCTTTTCTGTGCATTCCTATTGCAATTCCTTATTATAGCAGAAGGACAATCTATGTTTGTTATGCACTTAGTCCCTATAGCCATCATGACAGTTAAGGAAATGCCAATATTCTCTTTTCACAGAGTAAGGAAATAAGTGATTTCACAAGGCCATGCAGAAGTTTTTGAGAAAAGCATGGAAGGTATTCCAGTGCATGGACTAGTGCTCTGGCTCTGTTAGTCACTGAATTTCTACTCCAGAAATGATTTCTTTTAATTAGAAAAACAGAAGGATTAAAAAATGAAAGTTAAGCCTACCTCAGCTTCATTTTCCACCTAGAACCGGCACTTGGTTCAGAAAGTAGAGAAACCAATAACTGAGCAGGCAAAGAAAACTCACAGTGCATTATATGTCCAAGCTAAACTAATGCTATTCCGTATATGCAGCAAAAAACTAAAGTCAAAAGTAGGTCAGAAAAGCAGACAGAATTAATCACAGAAAAGATGAATAGGAAATTTGATGGAAATAAGATCACTTTTCATGATGAATTCATAGTCAGTTTTAATTGAGTACAATGAACTTGAAAATACACTTGGTGAATGCCTGCATTAGCTGGACTTCTGTGTGTTTGTTAGCAGTTAAGATACACAAACTGATCAATAGTGCAAAACAAAGGAGCTCAGGTATGCATGTGTACTTATACATCACTCCAATAAATTATCCTGGGTGTTACAACTGGGGGAAGGGAGGGGTGGATTTAGAACAATCATTTTGGGATCAAGAGCTAAATCATTTCAACCACATCTTGATTTCTGCAAAACTCGACAGGAATTATGAGGCTTAACAGCATCTCAACAATTAGCATATTATAAATACAAAAATGATATATTAAAGCGAGAGGAGAAAAAGGCCAGCATTTTACACCTACAGTAATATAATTCCACTACTTAATGCAAAGTAACAGGCATTAGAGTGTTTGGGATCCTCTTGTATAGTGTTATCTGTTCTATCAGTAAATGAGACTATGTGAACAGTACAACCTATAAATAATTCAAGGCCTGAGATGGCAATTATAGAACCATGCACAACCAGCATGAATATTTTATGAAGGCTAAAACAGCCCTCAGAATGAATCATGGATAGATGAACACACACACATACACACACACTCAGCTGTTGGCCAAGTATTGCTTCCAGACATGGCTTATATCTGATCCTTAGTACATCCAAAAAGAAATTTCCTGAACACAAAAGTCAGAAGTTACATCTGTATTTTTATACATTAAAAGATATTAAAAAAATAAATAAAGTGAATGTAGGACAAAAAAATGTTATATTGGTGAGGGAAAATGTTTGTTTCTTTCCAAAGATTCTGGTAGGAATTCTAAACAACTTTGACCTATGCACAAAATGGGGTTGACAAAAGCAAACTATGGTGTGCAAAGTAAGGACCTGTAAGGACTGGGCAGTACATGGGTCTGCAAAATCTGCCCTTTAAGAAGGACTTGCCTACATGGAGATATTTACCAGTAGAGATATACTGGTATAACTTCCCATATGGGCACTATTATTGCAGCACAAGAGCATTCACATGGGAGTTACAGCAGTATAACTACTCCAGCATAATTATACGGGTATAATTATGCCAGTAAATTTCTCAGTATTAGTAAGTCCAGAGAAAACCTCCCTGTAAGGAGCACAACACTGCTGCATCCTGCCTCAACGCACAGCCAACAGGCCTGCAGCAAAATACACCTCGGAGCAGAGCGCCGCAAATCCTGTTTCCAAGCCAGGGCGCTGACTGGCACATGAGTAAATTAATAACACTAGCACAAAAAAAAAATAATCTTTTACATGCATATCATGCATATAGACACAAAGACATGTATGTGCACACATACACACTATAGATATATTTATACCATATATAAATATAGTATATATAAATATACATACATTTATTTAGATGAATTTACATTTTAGAACATGTGTTATAAACACTGCCTGATTAGTCCACAGATCACCTCTTTGAAATGAGGATGTATAATTTCTCCCATTCTCTGACTAGTAAAACTAAAATACACAGTTAAAACACCACCAGCTATTAAAAGAAACTGGGCTGGAACCTGCGTGACCATCAGATAACACTTCTATGCCAAATATAAACAGATCTTCAATAGCTTGAAGATTTCACATGTGCGAATATAACCAATGAGACTAGTTTTGGGTGCATGGCAGTCTATACACATGCTTGAGAAATAAAGATTAAGACTGAAAACAGAAAAATGGGAGGGCTAAGGTGGGAGCATCAGATGTTTCTTACTAATCTTAATACATTTTTGCCCTTTAAAAAAACAAAATAAAAACAAACAAACAAGAAAAAAAAAACCCCGAAACTCTAATTGGGTCTTTCATTCACATCTAAAAAAGGATCTTTTAAGGCTACAATTTAGAACGATGCATTGCAGACAGGCTGCCGAGTCCTCCTGCAAGGATGTGCCCATGAATAGGGTCACAGTGTCACAGACAGCTCAGGGAGCACAAACTCACCCATCTCAGTGCCTTTTCCTGCATGACCCCTATAATTTTGTGGGTTTGGCAGACATAAGGGGCAATTGTGTCAGCCAGGGTCAAGGTGCCATTGTGGAGGGTTTGTGGGCAGGGTTGGTATCTGAGGGAGAGGGGTTGTGTCATGCTGGGTCAAGATACTGCAATTGTGGGTGCCAATTTGGCAGCTACTAGGGGGGTTGCAATTCTTTACCAGAGGGGGAAGAGATGAGGGTACAGGCAACTCTAGAAGATGCAGTTTGAACTGAAGCTGTTTCTAGGTTTGGCACTGGGAAGAAAGTGAAGTTAGTCCAAGGAAGTGAGGACATTGCAGAGGCACAAAGTATCCAGGATCTGGAAAGGTTTAGAATATGTGTAGAGGAAGATGCAGCCTCTAAAGGTATCAGTGTCTTCAGTAACTTTTATCACCATGAGTACAGCATCTTAGTTGGCAAATAGGTGCATTTTCTCCTGCAGAAGAACCTGACATCACTCGGCATATACACCAATGAGGACCTGGTGTACTGGGGGAGAGGATTCACAAATGGTTTTTACAGCCTGATTCTGCTTTGTTTGCAACCACCTCCTAACTTAGACATTTTCTTTCACCTGCCTATGCATTTAGAGATGCTGTATTGCAAGTCAAACTGTTACTCGAACATGATCAAACTCCTGGTACATATGGATCCAGCAAGGCAGAACTGTGGAGTTTATTTTTCCTCATTTAAAGGCAGTGAATGAAAAAAAAAAAATCATGAACAGAAACACATACCTTGAGACCACAAGTCCAAAGGAAATACCCTGCTAATTGCAAGGGTGTATTAAAGTCATGAACTAAGTAAACTAATTTGCTCTTGGCATACTTTCTATACCTCCCAGGTTTCTGTTTAGAACCTCTGTTTAGACATTTCACAATCTAAATTTGGTGAAGTCTGAAAAAGGCCTTCAGAAGAAGGGGCAGGGGGGGCAACTGATGTAATAAGCAGGTTTTGGAACTTGAGCTGGCTTTCTATTAATTTGCAATACAGATTAGATTTCTAACTCACAAAATCTGAATGGTTAATCTTTAATTTTCATTATTTTGACATTTCTGTTTACCTTTTAGAAATGCTATCAGAGGCACAATGTGGCATTGGAAAGCTAAATGCTAACACATGTAGTGCTCTACAACTGCAAAAATTTCTCTCATACTTTTGCAAATACCACAGCCAAAATCAACAGTACAAGTTTGATTTTCTTCATCATGAATTGACAGCTTATTTATCTCTAAGGAAGAACTTTCTAAACCCGTTAAGCTGAGGAAGGATTTTGCTGACTATTCAAAAACATTTGTGCTTCATAATATTATAAGCTAAAATATTAAATTCTTTGTGTGTTCCTTCCAAAAGAACTATGCACTAGGAATGGCAACAGACTTCAGGAAAACACAAGTCAAGGACTGATGTACAAAAAGAACTTTCTTACTAGCAGTGCATCTTTCATCTGATAGTAAACCTGTGTTTATCCACACTGCGCATAAAGTCCAGCTAAACAGTCTTTATGATATCAGCTGATCTTAAATACATATAGACCTTCAAACCCTTGGTCAAGTCTCATTAAAGTCAAAGTTTAACGCATGCTTCAGTATGTGCAGAACAATGACGTATTTACATTAAATGCTCAATTGCTTTCTTGAATTACAGCCTTAACCACTTCATACTCCAGTGAAGGTAAACACAATCCTTCTCATAATGCTGGATAATGCCAATGCTTTATTACAGCAATGAGAGCACAGGCATTGCCAAATTGCCATTGCCTGCAGCAGAAATAATGGTTTCTGGTGGCTGTTAGGCAGAGTGAGATGGTACATAAACACTGTCCCGGAGCCATACAGGAGAGAACATTATACTGTCACTGCAGTGCCGACTAAAGCAAACCAAGGCTCTGTCAGCTGCTAGCTGTGCATCAGCATCTCCACCACTGCTGTCTTCCAGTGAGCTAACTGCTTGTTTGCAGTAGAGACTTTAAATCAATACACAGGAATGAAAGTATCCAGCAATGCTAACAGATCAAGTATTCAAATGTGGAATCCAAGTAACATTTTGCTTGCCAGTAAAACGCCCAATGTAACTCATTCACCCATGAAAAGAGCTGTGTCTGAAGTCATCTTTATTTACAATGTGTTTGTGCCATATGTTTGTTTGGAAAGTGGAGGACAAGTTGGAGTAGGTGGCATCTCTCATAGCTCCCTTTTCACACACTCTGAATTCAGACTCCAAAGGTCTGAGCCTCACAAGGCAGTTACTGAGGAGCAGAGCAAGGCACATATTTATTTGCACCAAAACTACATAACATATTTGCTGTGAAAGCGGTCTGTTAGCCTGAGCTTGTAAATCAGGAATTCCCTGTTCAAAATACAGAGTTACTTTGCTTTAAAACTGGTATAACACAGAAATTGGACCATGTATCACTTTGCCTCCACTGCCCGAACTACAAAGTGGGTATAAAAATTACCTATCCACCAGGAATATGCAAAAAGCATATAAGTTTCTCTGAATGTGAAACTGTCCAAAATGCAGATTCTTTGTTTGACTTAGAAGCCTGAAATTTTGAAATTTATTTTCATCTGAATTCAAAATAAAAACCAACATGCTGTGAAAAACTAGAAACTATACGCGCAGTATAAATATCACCTTACGTAAAGCATGATAGTAGTACACAATACGGTGGGAAATATGTAAGTTCCTCAGACATACTGCTGGCCACCATGATGTACACCACAGTCAAGCGAAACTTAATAACAGGAAAAAAAACCCAGACTTCAGGTTTTCCTGTTTCAAGCTCTCAGACCACCCTATCCTTGAAGCTAATGGAGAAATCTCAGATAGCAGGAAAGAGTCCACAAGGAAAACATAAAACTGCCAGGAGCAGGAGGTGTCTCCGCTATGTCATACAAAGTATTGTATAACATTTTCATCCACTTATTTTTCTGAAGAGACCCTTTTCCACCACAGACTGCAAGTAAAATATCACACCATAAAATTAAATATATGTTAAAATTTTGTTTGAATGTATTCGATAAAAAAAAAAGCTATTATTGAAAGCACTGTTCAATCCTGAAACTGGTATTTCTGTAAGCAATTGCATCCAAAAGGGATGGCTTGTTTCTAGGTTACTCTGCAGAGTGGCTGTCTCAAGAGAGATGAAAGAGCAAAGGTAGGTCTTTCCTGTATATCCCTATCAAGATATTAATGGATGTGATGGGAGAAAGCCTGAAGTGATGTCACTGGAGGCAGAGTGCACACTGTTATACGGATTCCATAATGGAGCAAGAGAGACAAGCACAAGAGAGGGAAAATGCTGATGAAAATCAGGAAAGCAATAGTGAAACTGAAATTCAGTTGGAATAGAAGCTTTTGTGAAACGGGATAAATAGGTAAAGTCCTCACTAAGGGAACATAGATCTGATGAAGGGGCAGAAAAAAAGAACATCATCTGATATTACAAAACAAGTCTCTCCTAGAGACTCCACTTTTCAGAGGGTCCCAAACCCATGTGTCCCTCTCTGTGGGACCATTGAAAACCACCATCCTGTAGGGTCTTTTTAACCTACTGCAATGCAACACACATGGCATTTTTGTAAGTCAGCAAAGCAACTCATTTTTGAGGATTGTCAGAAAGCAACAGGAAATGCATCTTGCAACATAAATGGTCATCCAGCATAGAAAGGATATTGTGTGTTAAAGTTATGTGTGCATACACATAAAACCAGTTCCCTGGGGTAAGAGACATTACATAACACCCCCACTATTTACTAAATGTAATTTCTGTTTTACTGAAATAAATGAAGACAGGTAACTACTGTAACCACAGAATCATAATAATGAACCGGCCAACAGATGGCAGCTGAACCAAATCACCTGATTTAAATAAGATCTGCATTCTCTTCAATCGGGCAAGTTTTGCAAACAGATTTAAGTCAACTGCCAGATAAAAATCAAGCAATTTCAGAGTCATGCTTGCTTGTAATGGATTGTAACTTTATTATGAATTATGTCTCTGAACCTGCATGTTTACAAAAACAAACAGTAGGACTGTGGCAACTGAAGGGAGGGAAGGGTAATAACACTCTATTTTATTTTGCTCACCAATGTTACCATTAATACAATGAAAATAATGTGCTGCGCATGAATCCGGCTTCTGATGGCAGCACTTTGGTGAGAGACTGAGAAAATACAAAGCAGAAACAGAGTCCTCAGGCAGTCAGTGAATATGAATAAAAGAAAAACAACACAAGAGAGCTTTCTGGCCTGAGGTTAGAGGCAGAGGTTGGCATTATTTTACATTAGAAACAATTCACATTCAAAACTGTAATTGATAGCAGTGAAGTGTTAGGGAAAAGAGACTGTGGTGTTCAGGCAGGCTGACCTGCCAATCAAACTCAACCTTTCTTTGAATGAATAAAAGCTTCATTGCCCTATTATGTGGATCTGGGAAGGCAGCACTAAAGTACCCTGTTTGTCAAGTTTATGTGCACTGCCCCAAGCTACTCAGACACCCATGCTCAATAATAACTTGAAATCATCAGTGATTTTTGATAGGGTTTCTTTTAAAACATTTAGTGTTAATTTTACTAAGTCCCTGGGACTTAAAGAAACAGGAGGGCAATATTTCCACTCTGCTTTGTACAAAGACTGACAGACAATTGTGCTGCTGCTACTGTTAAGGTAGAGAGAGGCTGCCGGCTGGGGTTTTTTTTAAAACATCTGTGAAACCGTGTAGTCTGAACGCTGCAGGCAACAGCTCCTTATCATTACAGGGAGGAAATGCTTGTCTTGATACTTTTTTTTTTTGCCTCTCCTCCAGGCAGGAGAGCTCTTGTAAATAGAACAATTGGCCCTTTGCTAACCATTTGATGGGAGACTTTGGTTTTTCACGATTCCTTTCCTCTCCCAATTGCTGCCAGTCCATTATGCCCCTTACAGCTCCAAATCCACTGCTGCTCTCATCTTGATGCACTTACGAGCGCTGGAGACAACAGAATTATTTGCTACAATCAAGTTGGTCTTTTTGTTTGCAAACAGACCACCTTTAGAGGTCTGCCTGTCTCTGCAGAGAGGTTCGGGTGAGTGTTCAATGCTGAATTTGGCCAAAGGGGTTGATCACCTAAACTTCAGGGTGCTGTTTCTACTCCTTGTTTGGGGATCACCACCTTGACTCATGTAAGTGATTAGAAAGCTCATCTGTCGGGAGATAATAGAGAGGATGGGGATACAGAAGTCTAGGATGTTTAACAAAGGACCCACTGCCCTGTTTCTTTCCTAGGATTCCTTTCCTGAGGTCTTTCTCTCCTTAAATGGCAAATGGGTGTCTGGCCACTATGGAATTCAGGTCTGTGTTTTTGTGCAATGAGAAGTGTTAGAGCTCTGCAAAGTCAGATGACAGGGGGGTTGAGGATTGATTCTGACACCTGTGTTTGCTAAGGGAAGTGCTGAGAGCTCCTTGCTGAACATTGACAAATATTCTCCAAGCAGATGGTCTGCTGCTGCCTGCACAACTCACTCCCCATCTACTTGATTAACTTGTGTGAGAATGGCTTGTTCTCACAGCCTCTGCAGTTTCTTTTTGCCTCCTAAATATCCCTATTAGTAAGTATACAAAGCCAGTGTAATTCAGATGTGTCTGCATTTGAAGTTTCTTGTAAAGCTGCAACAAAATCTCCTTCTGAGAAATTAGTTCAGTGTGTCCAGATACTCTTGTTAATATATAAATATGGTGAACTACATGTAAATACAAATAAGAGCTCCTCCCAGAGCACAAGAACACAAACGGTGTCAGCAGGAGAGAGTCAGCCTCCAAAGACAGCTCAATTTCAAAACCTGATTTAGCAAGCAAAGTTTCTGATTACATTCAGCCACTGCTTTTCCAGTTCTCTTCACAAATGATTGAGGGGAAAAGCTACTTTTGGAAACAGTAGCAAGGAAACCTTTCTTAAAATGTTTACAAAGCTATTAAAGAAGACACAGAAAAGAAAGTGAAGTGGAAAAGAGGAGTATTCTCCAAACTTCTGTCTTCTAAACCACTGTCCCTCTTCCTTAGTCTATTCTTTCTCAGGTTTTAAATATCTTCTAAGCTGTATTTTCAAAGGGGAAGCTCTGTATACCAGTGAACAGGCAAGTTGGTTGAAAATAGATTTATCAGGCTTCAAAGGATTATTGTTTGCAAAGAGATAGTACAAACATTACTATTTCACAGTACAGCTATGACATTATTAACCTACTGTGCAAGGATTTTATTGCCAGATTGGTTCATTTATCAAAAATAAGAGAAATCCAAAGCACCATAAGGAAGCTAACATTTCAGCAGGCTTGGCTTTCACTTAACGTCATTAATCTATCTATTTACACAAGAGGCAAAAAGTGTTCATTTAGTAGTGTCTCGCAGTTCAGCTTAAGAACCTTGATTCAGTTTCTGAGCATCAGTACATCAATACTGCACTTGGCAGCACAGGAAATACTAGTATTTTTGCTATAAAATGAATTATTTTTTTTTTTTTACTTGCAGCATTCCTTCCCTAGCTAAGTGCTGGGAGGAGGATGACAGTTGCCATATACGAAAAGCATGTACATGCACAAACACAGCCAACATTGGAGAAAAGAAAAAGATATTCAAATACTGCAATATACATGTCATTAAAAGAATGAAAACTTTTATATGTAAGAATTTATGTCTTGACATCATGATATCACAAGGTAAAAGCAAAGAGTGTGCTGAGGGAGTAAACATCGAACAATGACTCCTTTTTTTGTAAAGAAACTGATGGCAAACATCTCAATAATTCATGAAGAAGCAATTGATTTTTTTGGCTGGAAGGACTAGCTCCTTTCGACTTGTCCTCTCCAGAGGAAAAGCTCATTAACACAGAGGTGTGGGTGCGGGGTGTGCGTGAGTGCACGTGTGCACATGTATATTCCATATGCGTGTGCATCTGTTGGTACAGACACACACACTATTTACATGCATATTTTTATCTAACTTTCAGACATCTCACACAAACGTGATATTATGGTTTTATCTGTTCAAAGACTAGAAACAAATGCACAAATACAAATACACACAGTGAAAATACCCTTATAGATTTTCATTACCATATTCAGACTTCCTTATTCCCAAAGACTTTCATGAAGACCCTAAATTATAGCCTTTTAATTGACCCACCTCTAAAGCATACAGAGTGCTGAGATCCCAAGATGCATATAGTATTTTTGCAACACATTATGGGTCAAATTCATTTCAGGTACAACCCCTCTGCAGTGACTAGTTATATCTTTTGAGAATGTTAGCCCCCAGAGTACAGTGACAGCAATTACCCCTATTTTCCTTCAGGAAACATTACAATATATTTGAACACTACGGAAAGCCCAGGAAAATGTGCTTATAGTCATGGCTCCCTCAGATGCCTAATAATGGAAATTATAATGTCTCCAGTTCGGCCTATTGGGTTTTGACCTCAGTGGTCAAGACATAAGAGGCAGGCTTATTTTTAAAAAAAAAAAAATAATAATTCTGTTTTTATCATTGTTTTGAAGATGTTTTGTTCGGGTTTTTTTAAGTGCTTTTTCAACTAGCTGGAAATGTAGCACGTAGCACTCAGTACTTTATAACTGGCTTTACTTAATCCCACGCAGCCAAGGCATACAGCAGTCAAACTAAAGCTGTAACTTCATTCTCATGCCTGGATACTGCAAGTTCATGCCCCTGCATATCATGTATACAGTACATTGCGGTAGGCTGGTAGAAAAGCGGAGATAAAGAAAAGTTGCTAGCCTTAGGCTTGAAGGATATGCTCTCTGCATGTTGTGCAGGGTATAGGTGGTTATTCTCAATGAAGAACATGCAATTCACCTCCTATAGAAGTCTGAGCTTCAGCTGTAGCCCGTATGGTTCGAAGGTATTCTAACACCTAGTGATCCATGAATTCTGTAAAACCAGTGAGTTCATTTCTCTGCCACCCACCCCTTCACAGTTTCCTCCTCAGCTTCCCATGTCCTTCCCTCATTCCCTTTCTATCCCTCTTCTCATTTCACCCTCACAGACAGAGTGATCAGAGCATCGCAGTGAGTTAGGTGAGTGCAGCATGACACTGCACAGTCCAGATTTCTCATGTCCCTGCAAATAGGATTTTGCTGTGTCTACCCACACTACAAACAGCATGTTGACAGCAGCCCACAGTATGCAGGCACTGGGCTATTCAGTGCTCCTCACTTCCAGGGTTCCACATACCTAAGACTTATGTCTGGACCAAGATGCCTCAGTTCCCAGCTCACTCTCCACCCACGATGAATTTACTTATACTGGAATATATTCCTCGTACTGGGAAGCTGGTATGTTGGGGCCCAGCTATTGCTATACAAAACATGCCACAAACCCAAGGGAAAGGTATGCATTATTTCTCCTCTTTCCTATACATGACTGTACCACAGCAAAGCAAAGAGAGCTTCATTATATTTAATGCACACTTTTCTGGGCATATACTATTGTCTAGAACTACTTATTTTTAAGCAATATCAGGGACCAAACAAAAACACAGCCTTTTAAAGTTTAGCAGCATGTTTTAAAACTCAGAAGATGAGGAATTATTTTAGGTTTTTGCCAACTACGAATTGCAAACCCAAATGATTAACCTCTCCACTGGGCTCCCTGTTTCCAGGGGAAACAGCAGAAAGGATGATTTCTATGCTTAAATCTCTAAATCAGATTGCATAGAGTACTGCTGGCAGGTGATAGCTGAGCAGGGGATACATCCTTTTGTCATCAAAACCTTACAAATTATTTATTTGATCAGGAAGGAAAGCTGCAAAAGGCATCATATATTGATAGTTACTATTTCAGGGCAGGTTGCTATCCTTTCCAGTTGCTGTAAGAATAAAGGAACAACTCTCAAAATACACTCAACTCTCCATATAATATATTTTCGGTGTGGATGAACATTGAACTTACAGCTCAGACCACAAAGCTACTACATCTCTCTGTAATGGATTTGTGCAGCATATGATCCCATCAGCTGTGCTCCAGAAACCCTGGGCTTGTTTTTTGGCTTTGCCCCTTATCTATTGTGTGACTTTGGCCTAATCGCTTTATCTGGTTGTGCCTCTCTCTGTTCTCTTCTTCCCCGCTGTTGCCTGTCTTTGACTACTCATGTACAGTGAGGATGTCTGAGAACAGGGACTGGTTTCTGCTGTGTACAGAAAATGTTATTTAGCATTCCGATTTTTCCTAAAGCTGTTATATGCTACTTCACAATAACAACATACCTATCTATTTATCAATTTGTTTTTTCACCCCCATTCAACCCCAGCTGGCATTCTGTGCATGTTGGGGCCCATCTCCTCAAGGGAACAGTTCACAGATACTGAACAATTTTCATTAGCTGACTTAGGAAGAGTAATTTGAGCCTGCCCTGGCTGCCCATTTGTTCTCCAACATCCATCCAAAGTATTGCTTCTAATGCTGACTAGCATTATTGAAATTCTCACAATAGCTATTTTACCTCTGTTTCCATGCGATTTTTGTGAAGATTTCATCACATCATTTTTTAGAGGCTGATTTCTGGATTTCATATGGTGTTGGGAAAGCCAGAAAATACATAAACTGCGAAGTGAACCCTTTACTCACCATCACACAAGACTGCAAATAAAGAGAAGCTAGTATATCTGTGTTTAAAAATCTTCTGATTTTGTATGCAATCTCATTATTCTAGTGTTAGAGCACCTTGGGTTGTCACACTCCCAATGTGACAGATTGAAGGTCCCAAGGAGATAAAAAGGATTTCAGATCCAGAACAAACTCCCTCCAAAAGCAGGGCTTCCAAAGTATAATGCCTACGAACATAATGTCTTCCATAAAGGCAGTCACTGAGCCAAGTATCTGTCTCAGCAGTGGCCAATATTAGCTAGCTGCATGAAAGGAGAAAACAGGAACATGGAAAGTGTATCCGACTGTACTGTCCCAGCTTCCAGCAACGAAAGTTTCAGGGCTCTCTCAGCCCAGACGTTTTATCTGAGCCTTCATATTTAATAGGCTTTGTCAGATCTATCCTCCTTGAACTCATCTCTCTTTGAACTCATTTACGGTTTTGACCTCCACAACATCCTGTTGCAATGGGTTCCACAATTTAATTATGCATTGTGTGAAAAAGTACTTCCTCTGTTTGTGTTAAACCTGCTATCTGATCATCTAACCGGGATATTTTTACTCCTTATATTAGGAATTGTGAATACTCATTCCATCTTCCTTTTGATAATTTCATAGTCTTGATCATATCTTCCTTCACTCATCTCTTTTTTTATCCTAAAGATTCCTGGTCTCTACAATCTCTTCTCATACGTGAATCATCCTACAATCCTGAATATCCCTCTTCCTGCCTCCTGTCACCCCCCTCCTCCTCCTGAAGATACCTACTTCCTTCACTTGTTTGTGTTCTTCTGGTTAGGATGGTGGGAAGTGAAAAAGCAGAAGCTGAAGGAATCATATTGATAAATGTTTTCTTCACACAACTCTTTTTATTATGTATTTTTTAACTTGTTTCTGTAAGATTTCATTTTCTAGGAATTGGGAGAATAGATGGTTTTCTTAAAACGTGGTCCCTTCTCTTGAACTTGATTCTAACTGCTGGACATTTACAAAACCTCCAAATATAGTATTTTAAAAATTACATATGGCCATTACATAATTGCCAATGAACAGAAAGGTGCTGAGTGAAGGGTAGGTGCACACAAAGCAAGTTCTTGTAAAATGTGGTTTGATAGCCCCTGGAGTGCAGTTTATCAAGGAAGGGATTTTACTAATCTTGGTTAATTTCCACTTCGCTCCTATAATGCAGTAAGTGATGCTCATTTATTTACTCGTGCTATTTGAATTTGATCCCCTTGATCCCCACCATCTTGACAGCCTCGCACTTGCTCCCAGTTTTGCATCACAAATAAAGATAATAAGGTCTATGAGTTGCCATGAGTTATTCCACTCTGTCTTGACCTACTTCCACTGTGAAGAATTTCTAGTTGCTTGTTCCTGACCATATTGTCAATAGCTATCCCAAATACAACTCTGTAGATCAGTTTCTTACACATAGAGCTAACTAAATTTCACCTCTGTAGACACGAAGTTCTTGTCTAACCTCCATTCCTAATTGTTACTTTGTACATATTCTTGACCATTTTGTTTGGATCCCTCAAGATGAAGGCTCAAATCTGTTTATTACCTTCTACCTGCTGCCTTACATTTAATAACAGCCAGGGATAGCAAAGGCATGAACAATGCCTTCTCAAGCAACCTGCATAGATAGACTACATTTCATCAGGAGAGGAGACACCAATGTCCACAGAGATGCTACCCAACTTGAGCCTAGACATTACCAATCTCTTCCAAGCAGCACAAAGAAGAAAGGAGAGGCTAAATTTATCTAAGTATAATTTTTTTTCACTGATAACATCTCACTTGAAGCAGACGGGGAACAGCATCCAAGTACTAGCTCTGAGTAACAGATCTTTGGCCTACTCTAAGGCCTTGTAGTGAGATTCATAGTTGTTCCCTAATATGTCTCTCTGCTTTCTTCTCTAGAATCCAACTTAGTTTTCCTGTTGTGAGTGGTCCTTGCTGCAGAATTCAGAGCATGCAGGATGCAGTCCCCTATAGCTCCTTTTTCTGGATTGTGATAAATGAGCAACTTCACACCATTTTCACCTTCTAGACTTCGGAGACAGCATTTGACTTGTCCAAAGCTTCACCTACTCTTTCCATGACTTGTAAAAGTCCTTCCTATTTCTTGTTTTCTGTATGTATACTAGAAGCATATCAGTCAACAGCATCTCTCCAGGATTCCTTTGTCAATTGCGAGAGGTAAAGAAGTCTTCCAATACTTTATAGCAAACTCTTAGTCCTCTGTCAAGAAATTCCTGGTCATCTATCAGAAGACCCTGCTTTCTCCTTGAAGTTTCTTCTTTTGGACATGAAATATTTCTCTCTGGCTTTGGGGGCTCTAGGGGCTTTTCTAAGTAGAAAGTTCCTTTACCATCTGTGCTTATACAATTTCAAAACTTCCCTCTAGTTCATCCTGCAGCCCCAGCTGCCACTTTGCAGCCTTTAGGTTTCCTTAGCAGTTTTTTAATTCTCTTGCTTATTTCTATTGTTCTTTTTTTTATACTCAGTATATTGATTACTTGAGAACATGCACAACTAATTCCTCTTTGACTGACAGCAGGGCTTGGAGACAGGCTCTTCAGAGCTAACAGGGGGACCTTGCAAACCTTGACTCAAAAGATTAAGATTTACGAATACCTTATCTGGACAGCCACAAGATGGGGACAAAACCCACAGTACCTTCCCTGAATGGGCCATACATATTTGCAGGCATTAAAGCAGTGAACCAACCATACAGTGAACCAACTCCAGTTACTCAAGTGCCTCCCTACATTGCCTCTTCTCAAATTGTCATTTCTTCCAAAATATACAAATGTTTAACATTATGGCTGCTCTATTCAGTCTTCAGACAACAACTGTCCAAATAATCTTGACTTCAAGAAATATCCTCTGCATAATGTCAACATTCAGAAATCAACCTCTCTAATTTCCTCTCACACCAGGCTTTAGTGTGACATAAAGAAGTAGGAAGAGGGGTAGGGAGTCTGTGCTTCAACCCAAAAACATCCAAAACAGAACAACAACAACAACAACAAAATCACAGATAAAACTAAAAGCATAGCAAGGATTTTAATACTTGTAACACAGAAGGTTTTCTGTCACCTGCTTTATCATTGAAGTTCCATGTATTTTATGCTGTCTATAAATTTTCCATTCCTGATATGCCAGGGATTTTGGCACGGGAAGAAAGTGCTTGTTCCCAGGAGAAGTTACAGCAAAGCTGGCCAGAAGTAGGAAAACAAAGAAGATGGCTTGAAGCTGAATGAAACCTGAAGCTTCTTTTCAAATGACCAGCAGTGAAACAAAACCAACGGTGTCAGTCATGATGCCCTCTTCAGGTTTTGAGTTAACTGTTGAGCTAGCTAGGACACTTAACACTTCCAAATACTTTTGTTTCAAACTCCTGGCAAACTCCAGCAAAAAGCTCTGCATCCTTTTCCACTCAGTGATATAAGAGTTGCCCCTCCCAATTTGAGAACCAAATCCCTACTATTTGACTCAAGATTGAGGGAAAGTTTGCCCTACCAGGAATGGACGGCATTCCACAACCTGGGAAATGCAATCTCAAGGGACACAGCAGGCAGAAAATTTCAATATGGGGGAGAAGAAAAGACTGAAATAATAGATTTATGTTCTCTTGGCAAAGCTGAAGCAGCTGGAAATGTGAACTTGAAGCAACTCAAAGTAGAGTGGAGAATAAGAAGCAGGAAGGACAGAAAAGAGGACTGACTCCAAAAAGAAAAAGTTCCTCCAGTTTCCAGCAGATCTTTGAAGACATGTTACCAAATGAGAAGACAAAAGACTGATCAGAGACCCAGAGCAGGAACTAACAGCTGGGAGAAAATGAACGGATCAGGAAGGAGTAGGTGTGATTATTTTGAATATGGCTAATGGGGGAGAAGAGGTCCTTGAACTTGTGGAGGGTGAGGTCACTACTGGTGACGTTACCTCTGCAGAGCAGTACCATTGTTCTCCCTGAAGTCTTCCCCTTTGGACGGTCAAAAGAAAATAACTGTTTTCACCATCTTCTCTTTTAATTTCAAGACACAGTGATTCGGCTCCAGCTGTTTCCACACCCTGCTTTACATCTATGGTCCATGTGACCTTTTCTCCCTCCCCCACCCCCAGTCATTTCCTCTCTGAGCTCTTCAGAACAGCTTATACCAAACAATATTTAGCCCTAATTCATTATTGCTCCATTTGGTTACTTCTCTCAGCTACAAAACACAAAATAGCTGCACTTCCCTGATGAGACAAACACAAAACCTATTGAAAATATTGGCACCGTTAAATTCTTCTAACATGAAAGTCAACACTGCTCCATCCCCTCTCCCTCATTTTCAATCTCTAGCATATATATTATTAACCACCTTTTTTATTTTGCTGCTTATGAAAGAATACATGGTCGATGCGATCTTGTGTCCCTGGGATTAGGAGTTAAGACATCCCCTATAAATCAGTGTAATCTTTGTAACAGGACATTGTTGCATTGAGCATTCCTGTCTGTATGATGCATTTTCAATTACTCTACATGTTTTCTACTTAGTAAGCCAGCTTAATTCTTCGCTATGTCACAATATTAGAACATGTCCCAGGTTAGAAAAAAGGAGCAATCTTGGAGCCCTTGTAAGTTGTTTAGCCTCTGGCACTTATAAATCCAAAAACACAAGGGAAATCCCTTTTCCTTGCTTGTAATATGCCTTTAGATTTATTACTTAAAGAATCTGTTCACTTAATCCTCAGCTGAGGTCAGGGTTCATCTGCATTCTAATAAAGGTTTTAGTAAGACAAAACAAGAAAATCAAGAAGCTGTATATGCCTGTATAAGCAAGCAATGCTGCAGATAAAGTATATTCCAAGTAAATTCTCCACCAGGAAAGAAAACAAAGCAGAAAAAAAAAGGCAGGATGCTTTAAATTACTCTACACAAATCCAGACCATCTATCTTGGGCTGCTCTCTTCGACAGCTTGGCCAGGGTGGGCAGGCAAGGCAGAGGCTAAAGAGCTCTTTAGGGACCAAATTACTGTTTCAAAATGGGCCTGCTGCTCCAAGTATATGACAATATTATCTGAGAAATGTTACAGGCATTGTGTGTCCTTCAGAGTTCTGCTAACACATCTCCTGTGATTGGAGGCATGTGTCGCTACAAAAAAAAAAAAAATACAAGAAAAGATGTTCACTGTAAATAGGCTCAAGGATATCTGGATGAAGAATTAGGAAAATGACCAAAATATGGCTAAGAAACTTATTAACATTTTATGCTGATGATCACGTTTGGATTTCCAGAAAACTAGTGCACAGATGTTTTATGTTGTCTCTGTCTTTTCAGGGGGGCTTGTTTAATTTATTGGGTTTTGTGGTAGAACAAAACAGTGCTACAAATTCCCTAAGAGGTACAACAAGAAAAAAAGAAGCAAGATGATGTAGAAAAGTTATCTGTGCCTGTATTTCTAAGAATCTGTGTGAATGAGCATGTTTGTGTACATCTGTGTGTGCAATTAAAAAAAAAGTTTTTTTTTTGAGGAGAGATCTCAGAAAAATCTATATACACCCTGGTTTCTAGCTGATTCCACTGAAATTCAGGAAATCCAAGTCCATCAGTTATTTCTGTATTCATGAAACAAAGGTACTGTAGGTACAATACACATTCTGCACCTCAACTTTCTGATCTAGGGGCACAGCTCTGCCCTACACACCTCTTCACAACCACTTCTCTACAAAGGTCTTCAGTGATGTCCCTGGAGTAGTGGTGCATGACCTTTTCCAGCAGCAAGGGACAGAGATTTGCTCACCTCACTGCACCCCATGAGCAGCCAGCCAGGTGTACCCATTTTCAGTAACCAGCTCACATAACTGATGCACTCTGAGCCAACAGATTTTGTTGTCAAGCCTGAGATACCAGCCGCAAAACACAATGCACTGAGCAGGGTTTGCTTCCAGTAACACAAGCAGATATTCTGCATCAGAGAAGTATTTTAACACAAGTAAATACTCCACATCTAACAAGTACTCAGCAGATCACTTGTCCAAATACTACCAATACAAAATTCACTGGAATTTTATAGTTTACTATGAGGTCCTAATCTCTACTTTGCAGACAAAAGCACCTGCATCTGTGTAGCATTACCGGGTTTCTCCTACTCATCAATCCAGAACTAGAACAGAACCTACCACCCTTAGTGCTACAGATATTTCATGAATGAAGAAAATCCAATTGGAGCTATAGCACTGATTGACATAGTGTTGTTATACCTTATGCTGAAGGTACAAATTCAACCACATGCAGTTTGCCCTTTTTTCAAAGACGTTACTGCATGGAACATCCCCCATCTATATTACTATGACACAAAGCATGGCTTCTGAAGTGGAAAAGAGGAAATACTGCATCGCTTCACTTTTCCTAAATCACCTCCTCCAGACTCCAGACCACGTTCCTATGGAGAGGTAAGAAAAACAAAGTTGAGGAGATAAGAGAATTCCCTTCTTCTCACTGGGTCCTCCACCTGTCTTTGCCATGCATGTCCTGGGCCCTGATCTGGCAGTGTGATACTGCACTTAAATTGGAAGCCTTCTGCATCATTGTAAAGAACCCAGCGTAGGAACAGGGAGCTAAGTTTTCCTGGAAAAGGATTGCATTTAATCATGTCTTCTCCAGTACAAGCCTGTTATCTACAATAACAAACAAAACTTCTTCTTCAATTATACCAGGTGGAACAGTCATTTATTCATTCGGTTAGGAAAATTGCTAAGTTGTCAGAGGGCACCTACTGTGAAACGTTTGCACCGAACTATGTTCAGCCCTGTTTACAAACAGAAGATAAGAGGATTCAGAGGGAAATTTCCATACCATGAGCATCTATTGAGAACACTTGTTCTGTTGGTACACCGTAAGTTCTTATTTTCATTTACTTAATCTCCAGGGGAAAAAAAATCAATTTAAAAAATAAAATAAATAACTCTTCACCAGAAGGGATCTCAGAAATCAGATGCCAAGCTGGGAACACCATTTTCCTCACAGCAGCACTGAGCCCTCAGTTCAGCACATGCTGATATTGCAAAGGGCCTTTCCTTCCTTTCCAAGCCAGAAGTAGAACCCATTTAAAATAAACCATCCCCAAATTCAGTTATATTTCTACAGTTATAGGTAATGAAGGTCTGAATTTTTTTCTTGATCTGTGATCTATGTCTAAACCCATTTCTGTTCTTATACAGATTTATACCATCATAGCATCCCTGACCTTCATATCACTCCTGTTCATTTACACAAGATGATGTTAGGAGCAAACACATCTTTTTCTTGCTCATGTGTGTGGTCCTCATTGGCATACACACAGATTGAGAGCCATTGTATTATAACTAAATCACCCTTCATGAACTGAGTCCTCTCTGGCAGCTGGCACTGGGCCTCTCCAGAGCTGTGTAAGTGCATGAAGAGATGATTTCATGTCATTGAGAAAAGAATTGATTAGTTGAAAAATATGGGTTATATATTAACACTTTGATATGATTGTAAGTTCAGTTCCCCAACTCTCTGATCAGGTAAACTCTTTACCAATAAGAACATTTCCACTGCATATAAGCAAACATTTTTCTGAGATATTTCTCATTTTCTGGACATAGTTTAAATTACAACTCTTCCTGGGAAGCAAATTATTCCTATTCTGGTCAGCGCTCATGTTCCAATCCTAAAAGGAGCTGACTGCCTTCTGTTGGCTGTCTTTCCC
>NW_009944699.1:65529-83486 GCF_000696875.1 Nestor notabilis
AGGCTTAACGAAAGCCACAAAAGTTAGTGGCTGGAAACCAAAGGCAATCACCCTTCTCCCGATTAAATCCCAAATTGCCATCTAAAGTTCCCCACATTCAGCTTTCCAATCCCCTTATTAGACTATTTTAAAAGCAAACCACAGTGGGGTTCCAACAAAGACCACGTCTCATTGTTACAGGCTTGACTGTCAGTAACTAAAGATGTCACACATGCAGAGCGTGCCCTGTGATGAGCAACCATGTCAAAGGCGGTTCTCTGTTAAAACACTGATACTTTAAGAGTGGGATTTTCAAAAGCACTCAGCATTCACATAACTGTTCAATGGCAATGCTCCCCAGTTAGACCAATATTGAACACTTTTGAAAATCCCATCCTACATGTTTACACAGTCTTTTAATCATTTCTGTCCAGGCTGGCAGGCCCTGGGTACCAGAGAAAGAAGGAAAGGATTTAACAAAGCAGAAATAAAAATAAGAAAAAAAAGAATAAAAAAATCTAAGGTACAACAACTCCTTTAATAGAAGGCTGTTGCTTTTAAAGGGCAGAATAATTCACAATTTCAACTCCCAAAAAGCTAATAGTTAAAAAATCATCTACAGATAAAGCAGTACTCCAACAGTTATCAAATAGTACAGCCTAGATACATGTTTAAAGTCAAAGACTCACTAACTAAATGAAAGAATACTCAATATCATTAGAAATTAAGACAATGTATTCTGTAACATCAGGGAGAGCTGATTAAATAGGCAGTTTGTTCTACAATTCGGTCAGTGGCATTTTGGCATTACAGTATAAATGGGTGAGGATTAAGCCATTTCTCAGCTTTCCTTGGCAGAGTCTTTTATTATTTACACTATTTACTTCAGGGAAGTCTTGGCGTATGTCATATTTATCTTGCTGAAAAATGGGGCCGTAAATGCGTATCACCTCTTGAACAAAGCAAAGCGTTGTGATACTAATTTCGTTCATGAAGTACGTAATTCAGCTCTTTGCACAGGGATAACATTTGTTTCCTGCTTTATTAAACAACTATAAAACCACTTTTTTTTCACTTGGTACTGAAACAGGGCAGGCCATACCCACACACATAGGCCTTCTGGAGAGCTGCCTGCACATAGGAATTCTCATCTTTCAGCAGGCACCCACCACCATCAGTGTGAACATAGAAGGGGCTGTACAACCAGAAGGGATGTACGGATCAAGCACTTTCAGCAGCTGGGGGTAACAGTGCAGCAAGCCGTCAGTGACAAAGCAAAGAGAAACTCTCTGCTAAGCTTTTTACTTTATTCTCACAACAATCAGCTTTTCCCACCCAAAACTCTCAGCTCAGTCAACAGCTCTTGCTGCAAAGGGTTCTAGACGATCAAAATAAGATGAATCTTGTCAGTCCAGCTAACAAGATATGGCTCTAGGTTAGGACATCAGGTGAGCACAGAGCCTGCTCATTTCAGCGAGATGATTTGGGAATAAGAGCAAGTAGAGCCATACCACATAGTTCCACAGCATCAACACAGATAAAAAAACCAGGAGCATTACTGACTGCATATTCTGGCAAAAAAATTTCTCTTGCAGCAGCAGAAATGCAGAGTGTTAACACCCTTGGAATCCAGATTTCCCCTTATCACTTCAGACTCTGGTGGTTTTCTTTTCAGTAGTCACATCTTTAATGACCACTTCTACCCATTGAGAGCTCTTTCATGCTTCATTTCACACTAAGTCCTAAGTGAGATCTTCACTACCCCACCTACAACATATGTCTTAGGAGCTCTACACCTGCCCGGTGTTTATTGCTTCCTGCACTTCAAAACACATAAACTGCTGTAAAGGAGCAGGAAAAAAAAAAAAGAGATGGAGAAAAGGAAACACAAAAAGGCAACCTCCAGTTATGTACCTCTTTTTCTAAAGCAGACATCTTATACACAAATGGTTTAGGAGTAATTTGATATTAAAAAGCAACCAAGAATGGGGGAGGGAGGAATGATGTGTGCAGCTTACAAATGCAGAGAATAAATACACATTTTTAGTGAATTGAGAGTGTTTAAAATAATTTCATAGACAAGATTCACTTATCACCACAGGTGGCCTGTGTAATAGATGTTTTAGTTGAAGATGCAAAAATTCGGAGTAGCAGGAATTGTTGATTACAAGCAAGAGTGTTTGCACTTAAAATCCTATCAAAACTGATCTTTGTAAGTAAATAATATTAGACTAATCTATTCTCCAGAGGTTATTAAGTGTGTACTCAGAAAATGGCACTGTCATAATGTTAATTAATTTGAGCAAATGGGGTAAGGGGGAAAAGGAATTGCTTTCATGAAAATTTCTCATTTAATCCTCAGAAATACGTTAGACCAAAAGCTGATCATACTAATAAATACCTAGGCTTTAAGTGTTGTTTTCCATCAACAAGATTATGCAAATTTTTACTTTAAGTGTGGAACTGTTGTAATTGACATTCTAAGTAAGAGATAATCAGAAAGAGACCAAAACCCCAAAATGAAGGCAAGAGCTCTGCATCCCCTCATTCTCCAAACTGCGTCCAATACACTGTCATGTACCAGCTTAGGACTCACCATCTGTTTTTGTTCTGAGATGCTGTTGGGGCATACGGCATTCCACACAGGGGAAGATTACAGGGTCAAGACCCAGACTACCAACAACCTAGCTCAGGGCCTGCTCCTGATGAGGCAGTCACCTCTCATTATAAAGAGAGAGAAGAGGCAAGAAATGATGGGAAGACAGACATTAAAATAAAACTAAGTACTTTAGAATTTTAGAACATATTGCTTTGATTCCATTTTATCCACAGCACCTACTTTGTGTAGCTGCCTGACTGATACTGCTTTCAGGTCCCAGGCTAGCAAAGCGAACACACAAGAATTACTCAGCGCTGTCTACCAATCTCCCCTCTCTGGGCTTTAGCTTGACAGCCCTTTTTTCTTTCTTGATTTGTTCCAAAATTAGGATGTCACACTTTCTTTAGCCACACTTGAAGATGACAGAACAGCACCTATCCTTACCCACAAGCCAAAGCACGTTACAGCAACAATTAACTAAAGCTGTTAGCTATCAGTCTATTTTTCTCATCTTTGTGCTCCACCCTACTTATCCATTTTGCTTTCATAAAACAAGCACTGTTCTTCAGACTATCATGTTCTTACCATGGTGCTGCCTCATAAGCTTCCTATGCTGCTTCCTGTCTTCAACAAAGATTTTTTTACAGGTGCTAGCTACCTGGGATTTGTTGCACCCAGCAGCAAAAGGCACAGGCTGGCTGATGGTCATCTAAGCAACAAAGACAATTGATACTGCAGGGTGTTTTCCCTGGGGTATTGTCTGGGAACATGTGGCACTGCTGGGGAGAGCCTGAAAGATTGACTCATGCACCCAGTCACTTGCAGAAAATTACAGAGGACAAAAGCACATACAAAGAAGCGGCAGTAAAATGAAGGATGTGTGTGCATATAGGAGGGGGGGAAAAGAAGGCAGTTTTGTTTTTAATTGCCATTTCTCTGAAAAACCCACATAACTCAGCCATTAGTTGTAAGTACTACAGCTTTCCTTAACAGAGGAGGACAAAAGGCAGATAGCCTCCACTACACCCTCAGCATCAAATACAGCAGCTCCTATTAAAGAACGTGGTTCTGCTTTTTTCACCGTGTTCCATACATATGGAACATACCACGAAGTAATGGCAATAATGCTATGAAAAGATGGTTATTATTACTATTATTACTATTATTACAAAAGGAACCAACAATTTCCATTTAACTAGAAGAATATACAATCATAAAGCCACAGTCTGAAAAAATAAGTAAATTTAAAACTGCATTGATGGTTTTATCTCTCGCTTGGTCCCCATGGTCTTGTGTAGATCCTGTAAGCAAACATCCAATGTAGCAAAACGTTTCATGTACTGCTCAGATGATATTAATGACAGGTACATATTAAATCCATCTTGCAAAGATAAGAAGTAGTATAAATACGCATATGGGACATGAGAAAATACAGATCTATTATCACTCTGTGCTTCAAATCCTGAAACTGCTCCACAAACAGAAGATCCAGTCTATGACAGTTTTGCATCTACAGACATTGTATGGGATCAACTTCTACCATGTTTACTAACACAGTGGATGAAGATTTTTCCCTTTAGATTTTTCTACTGAAAAAAAAAAATAAAATAACATGCAGCTATTACATACATTTATTTCAGCTGTTAGTAATCAAGTGCTTGTAACTAGCTCATAGCAATTACACACTGTGGCCATTCTATGTGCATGAATATCCTATACCATGCTCTCATTATTCTGAGCACCAAAAATAATAATAAAGGGGCACATTCAAGCTAATTTAATAAACTTATTTAACTTGGTAACAGACTAAAATGAAGACTAGGAATTTTTCAGCAGAAAGAAATGGCAATATAATCCTTCCATAAGGAAAACTTCAGAACAGTGCCTATCCAATGCCAACCAAATCTACACGTTTTCTTCCATGCATCAATGCCACTTCGTTCAGACTGGCTGGCTTTTTCTGCAGTGACCTCATCTTGCCTCCTGTATTATTTAAAAAGATTTATAGCTGGGTGTCTCGTGTGGTGAAACATGAGCTCTGACCCCCAGGCTTAGAAGTTGTCAGGCAGAAACATTAATATTATGCCACATTAGGAAAGAAAACTCATCAGTAGCAGCAAACCAAATGACAAAGTGAAACATGATGCTTCTTGTCACACATGACACTGAACAGTTAAACGTACCCAAAAAGTTGTGCCCCCTAATGTGTCATTGGCAATGTTGCACCAATGCAACAATCCATGGTCCATATCTCAGCTGTTGTGCCCCAGTTGGGTTTGCTACTGCTAAGGGCGATACAGAAGAACCTACAGTCACTGCAAACAGTAGTCAAATCTGTGTCATGCAGAAACACAGACAATTCTTGTCAAAAAGAACATCTAGTTAGGGTGGAGGATAGAGATACACATAACCTGCAAGCAGGGCATTAGGATTCAGAACTCAGAGATGTGAAATGGCTTCTCCAAAAAAGCATTAGAAATCTATGCCAGCACAGGGGACTCTCCTGAGACCACATTTAGTAACCTTACACCACATGACTCTCTTCACCGAAATTCTCTACACTTACACAGCCAGCAAAATCATTTCATCAACAAACGTCCGTGTTTCAAGATAGCGCACTGCCCACAAAACAGCACAAAAACCTAAACCAAGGTTTTAGAATGGCCTGGCTAATGTCAATGACTTGTAAAATCAGTTGTGATGTTCCATGCTAAAAATAGGCACAAACAACCCAAGCTTCAGAGAATAATCAGATTGACACACAGGTAAGCAGGGATTTTCCTACCCAAATCCCACGGACAGAGCTGTGGTTTGGCAGAATATTCAAACTAAACACACACAGACACACATATGCGAGCATCTATAATCTTTTCTCTGCTTTCATACACACTGATGTCAGCAATACATAAAACTATATAGATTCAAGTCTGAATTGGGAATACAGAATTTGCTATATCATAAATGTAATAACTAAAGATTTGAAATATTATCCACATACATTTTGTTCAGGTGTTTTGCATGCAACTGATCTGTCAATAACTAATCAAAAAATAAATCTGAAAAAAAAAAAGAGAAATGGAAAGAGAAAAGGAAGGGAAGAGGAAAGGGCAGGAGGAGAACAGGGAGAGAGGGAAAGGCAAAAGCAAAAAGAGAAAGTGTTGCTGTCTCTGCTTCTTAGCACCAGTCTCAAAAAGTCCTGTGAGCTTGAGCTACCTTCATGAATTAGAGGAGTAAAGACATATATGTTTAATCACTGAGGCAGATATGACTTTATAAAACCGTATCTTTTATTTAGATGTGGTTTCCTTTTCATAATAAAATATGCATTAATATATACTTTCTGACTAATCTCAGCAATACCTGGTAATTTTCCCATATCTTTAAATATTTCTTAGAACAAATGGTCTTGGGTCTTAGCATATAACGTGCATAGGTGTATGAGTGTGAAGGTCCTGTTCCTTATTTGAGGATCCAGATTTTCTTTCTCAGGACCTGTTCATTTTACATCCCTGTTTATAATGTATAGAAAACCAAAAGCTGAGCAGGCAAGAGTTTTCTTCAGACATTAATCAGAGACACTCTTAAGGCTAAATAAGGCACAAGCAGACATTTTCACCAGCTTCACATACTGGCTTTGTACCTTACTGGAGCTCTTCTAGAATTCTGGCATGCCAGAACAGTTGTGGAGCTGTATCATAATTTGTACGTGTCCTGGCACACTGCTAATACCAAAACTTATATGCACCACTAAGCATGGACACAAAGCCCCTCTTCCTCTGAATGCTCTGCTCACTAGATGCACACAGGGACATACATAATGCAGAAGTCTACTACATCAAAAGTAGAGTATCGAGAGTATTTGTGGGCTTTATAGGGTGTACAGAATAAAATATCATCTCGGTTGGAAGGCCAAAAACCTGACTTCTATAAAAAGTATACATCAGCAACAGCTTACATATTTCTTTCAAAAAACATCTGCTCTTTTAATTAGAACTCTAAGCCAGCTTGTGGCATAGCATGTAAATCCTGAAAGTTCTGAGGTGCAAATTCTGCTTGCCTAAATACAATTAATTGAAAAAGCCCTTTTCATTATAATCAGTTTTTACGTATTCTCCTGACTTTTCAAAAAATTACACAACCTGAAGAAAATTCTGAGAAGTTTGGCCTAAGTCCCACCCGTAAACGCAGAGTCGTGGGGCATAAAAGATTTTCACTTTCTGAGAAAATGAAACAACAGGAATTCCAGATTTTCCTGGCTCATTCCATTTATTCTGCTACACTTGTAACAGGACACCAAACTTCTGCTACTTTTTATTTAGTTTTGTTTACACGCCATGCAAATGAAAAAGGAAAAAGTACTACATGTAGAGAAGCAGGGGGTGAAAAGAAAAATGCATACAACTAACAGAAGTCCATATTGCCTTGTTGTAACTGCACATTAAAGTTGGGGGGGGGTATGATTATAATTTATTATTATTATTATTTTTTCCTAGGTGAATATGGAAATCCATCTCTGGGCTGGAAAGTGTAAAGACGAGGGACAAGTTACAAATGCCACATAAGTGCAGAGAAAAGACTGGCAGCCAAAAGACAAATGCTAAGATCATGTGCTTCCCAAGCCTACAGACTTTCAATTAAATTAAGTTCTAATAATTCTGAATACATTACCAAATATCAAAGAGTGAAATCAGAATACAAACAGAAAGGAGGGGATTATTTTCAACAGACCAGTTATTTGTGAAGCACAGTCAACTGTCCATACAGCAACCATGACTATTCAGTTGAAGTTTCACAAATGCTAATCAGGGATAGGGTTTTTCAATTATTTCCAGATCAAATTGAGAACTTTGGAGAAATCTATTGCATTTTTGAGGTTTTTAAGCTGAATAGAATGTGTCACACCAGTTTAAAGGGTTTTTCTATTTTTTTGGTCTGGGTATTTCCACACACACATGTACAGTCAGAAAATTTGACTTACCACCCAAGATGGACACAGCAAGCACAAAACTTGAACAGAGATGAGCGTTGCACAATGCTGACGCCATCGCCTTTGTGCATTTAGAAAAGGCAAACAAGTCCTGACAAAACTGATCAGAAAGAGCATTTGACCTAGGGAACTGTGGATAAGGCCAAGACTGTAAATGCTGCAATCGGACAGTCTGGGACAGATAAACATTGCATGCACAGGTCTAAGTTCACAAGGACCAACATGGTGGAATTGCTCATCCTGCAGTGAAGTTGCTCTGCATGCATGCTGTAAGCCTACTGTGTTGAACTTTGGTGGACTGAATGCAGGGAACATGTGCCCTCTACCAAGGAGTGCACAATAGCTGCAAAAAAAAAAAAAAAAAATTCAGGAAAATGACATGACATACGGATTTCACATATGGTGAGGTCCTTGCCCATGTACACAATATGAAGAATAACCCCTGCCACTTTGTTTGACACCTTGTTTCAGAGCACTCCCTCTCCCAGCAAGGGAGAAGCCTCATCCCAAAGCTGAAGACGCCCGTGGATAGGAAGTCCAGGGCACAGCAGAAGTGGCAACAAAATCTGAGATTTGCTTAAAGAACCCTAAGTCTGCCACAGGGCAGCTGGAGAGCACTACAGAGGAGTTTACAGAATGGCTAAAATTCTCCAAAAATAAGGCGTCAAGCCCATACAATGTGCTGGTAACTTAAAAGCTACCTGCAGTCTCTCAAATGGGTTGCAGTATTTTTTCCATGTCTGCATCTAACAACCCCCCTTATCCCTGAAAACACCTCTGTCAGATACCTCACCGATACAGAAGACCTCTTACAAAGACAATATACCTCCTTGTGAGTTTCAGAGCTCATGTAGAAGATAAAAATTAATAGTTTTCCAATACTATTTTCATTTCCTGCCCATGATCCCACTGCAGCAACCTATTTAAGCATGTATTTTAAACTTTGTCCTAGAAATCCATTTATGCTCATACTCAAGATGCAACCCTACCGGGTGCTTTTCCCCAATTCCAAAAAGAAGTGGAGAAGAAGGGTTACATGGGGTAATTAACATCTGCAGTACACATTCCATTCATTTGAATTTCACTTTCTGCTCAAAAAAACCACACTTGTAATTTCCACATTGCTATTTAGAGTAATTTTCAATCAATATGACAGTTTAAAAAATGATTTAACATATGTAAACAGCCTGCAGCAAATGCATCCAACAAAACCAAAATATTTGCAAACAGAAACACCAAAGACTTTCATTAAACTCCAGAAAATGAAAGAAATTTGTTTAAAACAAGTTAAATGAGCAATGTATTTTTCCAAGAAAAGTTTTGTTTTGTGTTTCATTTTTAAAGATAAATGAGTTGACAGATGTTTCACTAAAATCATTAAGACAAGATGGCAATAATTTCTGGGTATGTTAACTAAACTATTGCTATCTGGATCATGTGATGCATGATAACACAGTTTTCACATTAGGTGCAGAAGCAGTTTAACAGTTTGAAAGTCACTCATGTGAGCATCCTATGCACTAGCTTCCATATTCCTAATCTAGAATACCATCAATAGAGGACAGATATAAATATACCTGCAATGTAACTTTAGCAACAGATTTAAGGTAGGTGCTTATTAATATCATGAAGATATGATTCTTAATGATCTGGGAGCACAGCCTTATATAAGGTTTGAATAATGACATTGTCTCATTGCATGCATAGTTTGTGCTTTTGTCTCAGACAGGTTCATTTTTCACTGGAGGGGAAAGGTTCATATCGCACGAGGGGGGTAACCAGTTGATGTTACAAGGCTGACGATTAGCCCCCTCGCTGTTCCACATGACACTGGGAAGGACTCCAGCAGGCATCCTTAATGCCTGCTTCAGCATCTTGAAGAAATTAATGAACACAGCTTCGATGGCAAAACATTTCAATCAACCCCAACCAGCTGTGCCTACCATTTAAAATAGGGAAAAAAATATAATAATTTATCTATTTATTTAAAAACAGGCTTATCAAAAGTTTCTTCGAAGGATACAAGTTATTTTGGAAGTGAGAGAGGAAGGAATAAAAGGGAAGGAGGACGATGGTGGTTAGTGCCAAAAGATGTGCGATGGCCCCTGTGTTTGTTGAACAAATTAAGCACGTTCTGGTTTTTCACCTGCTGAAGTAGCAGCAGTGCATATGGCCCAGAAGTTAAAAATAAGGAAATATGCATACATTACCATACTTAATGGACGACCCTCTCCATTTAATATGCAAATTTCCTGAAATATTACTGAATGCCGTCTGTTCTAAATGAATAAATTTGAATTGCAATTAGAATAATCCTTTATAATTAATGAAAACTGTCAATTTTGGTTCATAAGTAATTTGATTAACAGGATGATGGGACACTTATCAAGTTCACTGGTCTGCTAGGGTATGAGAAAGCTGACAGGGAAAATAAGGTGGTCCAGGCACTTAGGCACCACTGGAATATTATCCTAAATTATTGATAACACAAGCTAATGAACTTCTAGAAAGTGAACTCTGCATGCCTTATTTAAAAGAATAGTGCAGTGGGGTGAAAAGTACTAGTTTGGTCATGATAGCCTTCTCTAAAATACAGTCATGACATTACCCACTCTGAGAGAGAAAAAAAAAAGATCCACAGGCAACAACACACACCTACTTAAACCTGAAATTTACACTTTCCAGCTGCTTCCAGAGAGGGAAAAAATGTTCACACCATAAATGTAAGAAAGGGACAATGCAAGCCAGGTGGAACACAGTTTATATAAAGTACCATAGACACTATTTTATGTTGTATTTCCATTGGTTAAAACACGGAACTCACTACACCTGGTTTTCCACCTTTTTTCTTCCTATCATCTACCATGCAATTGGCCAACAAATATTTTTTTTAATGTGCTTTTGCTAATTACAAGCAGGAGAATGTTACTGTATCAGTTTCAGATTTATAAGAAAAGCAATTTAAATAAACCAGCCACTACACACCCAAGAAAAACCCCAACTCCGAGGCCATCATTTCCCTCAACCCACGTGTTCACTGACATCAATGCCATTCTGCCACAAATGGGAAACATGACTGTAGGCCAAAACACCAGGCTGATACACCACTCCCTCTATAATTCCATTAACTTCGGGGGTCAGGGAGGATGTAATCCAATGCACAAGTTGCCCATAATGGCATTTTAAATCAGCACACCCATCAGCACACATAGGCTGCAATTCTGATAATCTACCTAATGAGCCCAAATGTAACTAATCTAGGTGAACCTCAGTAAAAATATCAAATCCATTGCAATGTCTGAGGATATTACATTTCCCATATCAGTTTAGTTTTTGAATTAAAAGTTCAGCTGGATATGCTATCCTGCCACAGAATGGATATGGTGAAATCACAAGGATACTTTTTCCTTTTGCCCTCAGTCCATCTTCTTACAAAGACATTCTACTAAAAACATGTTTGATCCATACACAGCGTTCACTGCTCTTACGGAGCTATGTCATATTTTATATATTGCACATGGTGTTTATTGTTTCCAATTATTCCATATCGCCCTCATTCAGCCAATGGAACAATTCTGAATGCAACTTCAGAGTGAGATCTCTTTCCAAACATCCTGATAGAGCACATCCTGGATACACCCACACAGTGTAAATGGAATCCAATGCAACCTGGCTTTTTATATTTTGCAAACAACACAAGTTGAAAATGGTGAAATCACATGCTGAATGAGACTAGCCTTCGCCTGAGCACAGGCACAGTGCCAGTGGATGCTGGGAGACAGTTTGTAAAAGCCTGCTATTGTATAACAAAAGCCAGTGTGCATGAGCAAGGTATGTTTTTAAACCATTACAGCACTGAGAACTCAAACCAGATTTTCAACAAATCACTAAAAGACACTTCTGCGACCTAGGGACTATACCTCTGCTAAATTTCAGATTTCATACACTCTAATCACCAAGCCACCAGCACTACCTACAGGAAGGCCACAATTTTGAGTAAAATGTATGCATTCACATACTCAAGAACAATACCTCATTTTTTAATCAAACTTTCTGATAACATTCAGCTCTTGCCTAATGCAGAACATTTCAACACAGGAGGTAACATTTGTCAAAAGTATAAGCATCTGGAAAAAGGCTTTTTTAAACCAAAATGCTCCAAACCACAGGTGTTCTTATAGGTAGACATTATTAGAATTTGCAAAGCCAGAAATGAGTTCACTTTACTAAACCCAATGTCTATTCCTATGTAACTATTTTAGCCTGTTTCAACAAGAAAAGACAGATACCACAGCATGGAGCAGAATCAGACATACCCAAACACTTTTGTGCTCAGATCTTGGTACAGTGCTCATCAGTATGGCAAATAAACCACATCACAAAGAAAACAATGCCATAATTGGCCAGTGGGCTAGTTTCCTGTCTTCTTCCCCTGAGGCAATCAGGCCTTTTTTTTAGTCTCATTTCCTAAGGAAACGAGGATCTGTGAGATCACATTGTCTGCTGATGAGTCCCTCCCCCTAATAGTTTTAACCCCTTGTCCATTCTCTATGTAAGTCTCAAAAAAGCAAAGTTTTGATAGCTTCATGAAGATACATGTCTCAGCTAAAAAAGAAGCAAGTTCTGTGGAAGGAAAGACAGGTACAAATGCATCCTTGCACAGCCCAGCTGGAATGGGAGCACAGGATATGAGGGGCAAAGTTAAGGGACAGTTATAAAGGAAGGCAGGGGAGGACTAGATGTTTGCAGCGGAACTTAGGTTCATAGGAAAGTAGTGAGAATATTGGAGTAAGGACTATAAAGGTTATGTCAGTGATCAAAGAGTATTACGGTGACAAGTGGACATGATGAATAGAGTTATTGTGACAAAAGAGCACAGGAAACAATACAAATCTGTAGAAAAACAGGATTTAGTTTCATTAGTTTCACTGTTCATGGAACAAAATTATTTCAACAAAGCTATATTTTTATTTATTTATTTATTTATTTAAACCTCTGTTTCTACCTTCCCCTCATCACCCTTCTAAAGTTTGGGTTTTTTTCTTTTTGATGGTTTCACTCGGCTATGGAAGAGCATCCTTTGCAAGCAGTAAGACACCAGCAGACTTGCGTAAGAAAATGCTAAATTATCAATCATGCATGTAAACCTAAGAAAAGTTACATTTATGTCACTGACTTCACTCATTAATAGGATGTAGAAATTATGTGTAACTTCATCGTGCCTCTTTTCACTATCTTCCAACTTTCATAAACATTTGCCCCAATCTTCAGAAGAGACGTCCTTTAAGAATCCAGCAACCACTTTAGGAACTCTAAGAGAGCACTATTACACCAATTTAGGAACAGGATAAATGAGGCAGTAAGATGCCTCTAACCATGTGACTACAGCAAGACTAATAATACAATGCAAACAGTGAAGTTAAGAAGTCCTGTGACTAGACCACAAGACCATACTTCCCCTTGAAATCTACTACTCCAAAAGCAAATAAACTAGCATTACCCATTTGGATATGCGAAGGTTGAACCAGGATAATCTGGATAAACAAAACCACGCAAAACAAATCTTCCATTCTGAGTTTTTGGTATGTTTTTCCTCATAATAAAATGAAGGCAAGTTTTTTATTATTTCATATGAGCACTAAAGACCCATCTTAATGAAGAAACACTTCAGCTAAACCACAGCTAACAGTTCCTGGTGTAATCTCTCATTTTGTTCATTTGCACAACATAAGAGAGTTTCATTTAATACAGTTCTAGGTTCTGAGTGGGGCAAGACTGAACCATCACTAAACAATTACCAACAACACAGAGACCTTACTGAAGGATATACCCACAAGTTGGACAGAAAATTACCTCTATTTAATTCTGCATCACTTGAATGGGAAGCATAAATATTATATTGTCCTGGTAGAGCTTCAGAATTATGATGGCAAAGAGCAATCCCCAGCAGGTGAGAAAAAATACCTAATAATATATTGGGAAAATAACTGAAGTTTGGAAGTTTTTCCCTTGGGCAATATCAGGAACCATTCTATCAAACAGGACCTATCTATTATTCTATTCCTATTATCATGGCATCCAAGAACCACCATCTTTTTCTCTTCTTAGTGACTAACACTGAAACAACCATGGCAAAAGGAAATAAAAAAAATTTTAAAAACCCACCTCCTCCAATGCAGATTTTAGTGGCATAAAACCTTCTGGATATGGACATAAATAAATTTATTTTTTCATGCTCCTTAAATATGGGGTTTTTTCTTCATTATTTGCTGAGCAAAGAAAATTAATTATTTTTAAGCTGCTGAGGTTGGGAAGGGAAGGTTGAAACAGGGTGAGTGTTATATAAGGTTTTGCCCCAAACAAATGAAAGTCTTTGAGAGAATTATGGTCTGACTAGTTTCTTTTTTAAGACACATCAAGGCATTTCACTATGTGTCAATAAAAGCCCACCTGGAGGAAGAAATTACAGAGCACTGGAAAGAACGCCAAGATTACTCAAGTCTTTGTGTTTTCATTTGTTTTAAATCTGTGTGTTGTTAAAACAAATGTAGAAATTAGCCATATGGGAACTTAGTTTTGGTGCAATATCTTCATCTGTCACCGCATTTGGAAAAAAGCACACACACAAAAAGATCAGTGGCCAGGGAGGAGGGCGAGAACAGCACACAAGGAAACAATGCTGAACATATGCACAGGATTTCGACCTCGCAGCATGGTGACTAATGATTATTTCATAAACACTGAAGCTGTGATGGATTATTACTACTGAAGGGGTACATTTTTAAAGATCACCTAACAGTTATTGTATAGAAAGGGAGCTCACATCTCTCACTGGGACAACCTGTCCTTATATGCAGTGTTTCTAACCCAAATGAAACCCACACACTATTTTCAATTCAAACCTTAGACCAAATCCATGTAAGACAGGGGCTTAATAGCTTTCCAAACTCTCATTTGGCCTCAGTTACACAACCAGCTGACACTGAAAATAATTAATGCCCTTTAGGACTCGCATCTGCTCCTATGGTTCCATGTCAAGGTTTTTAATTGGGCTATTTTGGCATTTGGAGACAATGGCAAGGTGAAATAACCTTTCTTTAATATTTCTGAGGTCAGAAGTTAGTCCTGCCAAAGGTCATCCTTCAGGTTCACAAATGAGTCATTTGTATCACCTAATGCAATCTGTGACTTGCAAATTGCACTGGGAGATGTTATAGTGCATTAATTAGTCCATGTGGTGAATACTGAATTCATCATTACCAGTGAAGCCTGTGCAGGCGTGCCAATACTCGTTTTGGTGGGTTGCAGTAGCTGATTATATTATATATTCTCCTTCAAACTGTGGCATTTAATATAAGGCCTTGTTTGCTGCTAAAAGCAAAGATAAGGACAAACTGGTACTCTTCTCAGTGAACAGTGCAACCTAGAAAACTTACATGTCAAGAGTTCCTTGAGTGTGCAAGAAGCCACCTCAGCCCATTCATGTGGCTTCTACTTCACAGATACTGTCATCCAGTACATCCACAACTGATACCATTGCTGGATTGTACTCAAGTCAGAAGACTACTTGAAACTTTAGAAACTGGGCTTAGTTGTTCTCTCTGCTCTTCTGAGAGTAAAATGAGAGTAAAGAGTAGTTTTGATTTTATTTTTGATTTTTTTTTTAGTTTGGCTGGTTGGGTATCTCCATAGTTGTGGGGATTATAAGCTTTAAAAACAGACAGGCATAAACAGTAATTAACTGCAATTCTCAAGTGACTGCATGGCCACAAAAGCAGGGCTCTTTGGAAAAGCATGATAAAATTGCAAGAGCAGCACTAGCATCTTCAAGTGAGGATTTGGCTATTGGACAAACATCCCAAGTTTGCCAGATTTTATTTCCAAAATACAAAAGATGTATTGCTATCATCTTGTACAGGGCATTGAAAATGAGCTAATATCTCCAGCAGCTTGGCACAGGGCAGAGACACTCTTTTCAGGCCCCAAGGATCTCTCCAGAGACAGAAGTGGCACTTCTCTGTCATCCCACAGGCCTCCATGTCCTAAATCTCCCCCTGCACTGACACTCCGTGGCGGATGCTGTGCTCCTTACATTCCTCACAGCAGCCTGCCCTGCAGCCCTTCTACATTCAGGGTCTTTCTGAGCCTAAAGATGGGTCAATACCAATCCCAAGCCCACTTTTTAAAATCAACATTCAGTCAAGCGTCCTTGTTTCAAAGAAACCTTGCAGAGAATTTCACCCTAAGTCACAGTCTGATCTTTCAGCTGGTTGGCAGCTATTGCCTATAATGAAGGGATTATTAATTTCTGTTTCAAAGGGATAGGAGATCCGGATATGGACACGGCATGACTGTACCATCTGTGCGGTTGACATATATTGATTCATACCATCTTCCCATCTGTCCTTGACACTACAGAGCATCAGAGGTCACAATCAACTCCTTGCTGGAATTCCCCCAAAAAACAAGTTTTCATCCAGTTCTTTGTCAAAAAATACTTCAAACCACTTTTACAGAAAATGGATCATCTCTCCAGTGTATTAGTGAAACCTATATATAGCCCACAGTTTGACTTTCTAAGTATGTAGTACACAAGAGGTATAATAATGACCAATATTATCAAGCAATGACAAATAGGAGCTTCAGTGTCCCTTAATGAAAGGCTCAGGCTAAAATATTGCTCTTGAAACAATAAGGCGATGAAGAAACTATAGAAATCACTAAAGCTCAAAAAAGATTTACACACATATATTGCACTAGGTACAACAATCAATTGGAGCACAAGGCTGAGAAATGTGAAGTTTGTTGCATGTGCCTATGGAAAGCGGTGGGAAAAAAAAATGAAAACCTGCAACCGAGTAAACCATGAAATGTATCAAGGTCTCTGGAGACAACCTAGTTTTGTTTTCATGATAGGTATCATTTTTTTTCCTGTCATCCTATGCAAATTGCTAATAGCTAAGAAATGAAAACTTTTGAAATGGCCGTTTCTGGCTTTTGTTAAATATTTCATCTGACATAGCCCACAATATAACTGGAAGCACTGTGTTTAATCTGGGCTGTAACACAGCACTCAAGCGAAACTGTGTTTTCAGTGAGTTACAACTGTCCCAAAACAGCCTTGGGTTAAAACATGTCATGCTTTTTTCTCACTCCAAAGAATCAGTTGAAGAAAATCCAACCAGATTTGAGCAAGTCTAGAATTTTTTAAAGTCTGTGGCAGAAGGAATGGAATTACACAATGATTTTGTTGTTGTTCTTGTCACAGAAATGACTGCACAAGTTAATACTCATACTTAATAATAAAATTTAGTGTTCATGCACTGCTTGCTCCTTTAGGTTTCCTTACCCAGCTAAACCAAGTGAAATAAGAAAACCCACTCACACCACCTTTTTTACATTTAAAAAAGAAGGCGGCAAGAGGACAGCATGGTCTGCCTGGGTATCAAACCTGAAGTCGTACACCCTGGTTTGATTCATGGCCATGGCTAGCACTCCTAAACTCTACTAGTAGCAGTTTCTCTACTCAAAGTGTTAATATAACCTGAAATCTCCCTACTGTTATTGTGCAATAGTGAGCAGAAGCCACAGTGAAGGAGCTCATGCCGATTCCAACTTGCAGTGCCAACATGGCAACTTCACATGCTCAGCCAACACAAAACATGCCCAAAAAGCCATGGATCTGGCCAGCTGGGAACTCTCAGGTGACAACAGCACCTTGGCAGGAGCATTCTCTACCTGGTTACACATCCCCATTTGCCAGGACAGTCTGTAGCAGCCAAGGACAACCTGACATACTTTACAGCAGCTGTGTAAGCCCTCGGAATTGTTATGTTTTTAAAAACCCACCAGCCAGCTCCTGAAACTCAGCGATCACAACACACCGCTGTTGTGGTTTATACCTGGTACCTCCCATTTACATCAGCTGTGCTCACCCAACTGGTGAATTTTATGAATTAACTTTTGAACACATCTATCCAAAACAGGTGACAGCGCACTGCGGTGTGCTGGCCGCCTGCCCTCACTTTTGTCTGTGCCAGACATGTGCTTTTGCCCCTGCCTTGCATGTGCAGGGACTATGCCTAGTGCTTCATGGCAGCACTGCACATCATCCCCACAGCTTCGCCATGCCGCAGCCACCACATGCACGGAACTCAAGGACATGCGACAAGGCCAGCAGCCACCCTGAAAACATGAAAGTCCTTCTCACTTGGGAGCATTTCTGCTTTTGGTGAACTAAACAGCAGAAAAACAAGGCTGGGAGGGGAAGGAACAACGCAAACCACGGATGTCAACGGAGAAAAGGGAGCTGGAAGCAGGCGACCAGGTCACAACATGGCGCCCCAGCCAGGCCCCGCGGAAGGTTCCGGTCCCCGTGGCCAATGGGGCAGC
>NW_009944700.1:0-11680 GCF_000696875.1 Nestor notabilis
TTATATCAGGTTATAATAATCAAACCTGTAACTGAAGACTATTCCTTGATAACTATGGGAGCGTCTTCAACATTAGTCCTCTGTCAATTTACATACTGCAGGTTATTTTGAGGCCTAAACTGTTAGTAGTGTTTAAAAATGACTGTACCGGGATTGCCAGAATGTATGAGGTTGAAGTTGTTTGTTGCAATGTTTTAAATTCAGGAAATAGTTAAAAATACTGATAATTGGTTTTTTTTCCTTCTAATGCTGATGTTTTTCAAAAGCAATTTTCTGCTAAAACAAAATGTTTTGTTGCTGCTTATAAGTAATACTTTTTCAATGTATTTCATAAGCATTTTTTTAAATATGACTTGTTTTTGCAAGCATCTTTTGTATTTGCATAAATGAGGCTAGCGCAACTCCTCTGAAGATGTAATTATACTGTAATAAATAATGTATTCTACTATTGTAAAAATGTCAGTGAGGTAAAAACCAACTGGTAGCAGTATTTTATAGTGCCTATTGCAATGTCATGATATCATTATGAAGTTTATTGTCAATTTACCTAAAGGTTAAAGGTGTATGTTCTTCCAAGTTTCTGAAATTTGATGTTATCTTAGCATATAATTTCTAGGTTACCAAAAATAGCACATGCATATAACCAGTTGCATTTATCTTGCTAATTTTGTTGTCTATTTGCTAATTCAAATCATTTGGGTGGTTTTTTTTTTTTTTTTGTTTGGTTGGGTTTTTTTGCATGGGCAGCCTTTATTCTGCTGATTTCCTCCTTCCCAGTCTCATTTTAGCAAAGCAATAAGCAAGAAAGGAAAAAGCCCAACAAGACCATAGGTTGATCTTAGCATTTGTTCACAATAGGATGCTTAAGATCCCACAGATAGTGTTAGAACTGAATTTTATTTCAGTTGACCTGTGTGTATTATATGTGTTAAGATACTTAAGACAGTGGTGAGGGAATTGATGCAAATGAACTTAGTTCTTGCTTTGCTAGTGAATATTAGTCAGGTATAGTGTTCGAGTACTTGATTTTAAATCACCAGAGGATAGTAACATACTAGATTTCTTTGTCTTAGCCTTCTGTTGTAGAATGCTTGATTGCTCCACATACATACATTTTAATGGGAAAAAAAGGTATACCAGAGGTATCGGTGATAGAGCTTTTAAAAGGCATGGAAGAGACTTTTGCTTGAAAGAGTTTGTCATCTTTTGTGGCTTTTCCATTCCTGTGATTCACGATTATAACTGTGACCATCTGATGTAGCTTTTCTGAGTGCATGTATTTGCATGAAGAGTTGTTTAAAATAAAAAATGTTGATGAACTGTAAAATATAAGAGAAATATAGTTAGTTTATATAGAATGAAGTATAAAATATCTGATAATCTGTAAATGATTCTATGATTCTAATTACTCACTTCCTCTAGCATTTTAGAAATATTTTTTTATTAAAAAATGTGTGTTTCTTTATTATCGTGTGAATTATTTAAAAATACTCCACTAGAAGTTGTTCATAACATAGACTGTAAACTGCTGCTTTGTCAGCCTGTCACTTGCTGGTGATCTGCCTGGAGGAGACAAACTGCTACTTGTGAATTGAACACAGCTGTGCATTGGACAGTGTAAGCTGAAATATTTGCTATGTGAAAGAGTCTGAAGCCTTGAAATTTGACTGCTTTCACAATTAATAGCGTTTAAAAGGAAGGAAAAAAAGAAGCAAAACCCCTCCAAAAACCAACCAAAAACAATAACAAAGAAAAAAGCCAACACAAAAACCAAACCAACACCAAATAACTGCAAATTATAAAATTAAATCTAAGTGAAATTAAATTAACTAACTGTAGTTTTTACCATAGTAAAAGCAGTTTGGAATTGCATCATAGTTCTTGCTATTCTTATCATTTAAGACTGCTGATGGTTCTATATATTTTGGCTGCAGGTAATTGGTGACTATAGGAAAAAGTAAAAATTAAATTGTTAAAAGTTCGTTCATTTTAATTTTTTGCTTTTTTGCAGCTGGACAATCGTGATGTTTCTCTGCAATTTAGTTAAATTTGTAAGAAAAATTTCTGATGGATTAAAAAGCAAAAGAGATACCTCAGAGACATAAAGAACATAAATAGGCTATTGTTGGTTTTTCCCTTAATTGATCTTTAGCATTTGAGCAGCAGTTTTACTCTTGTGGGTTTTGGAGAGTTGCTGGCTCAGCCTCAGAGTAGATTTAGACAGGTTTTGAAACATGCTGCTCTCGTATTCTGCAAATTCAGTGTTAGGCAGTGAGGTCATTGGGTAAAGATACTTCAGTGAGAACCTGAAGAAGTATAAGGTAGAAGATTCATTTATTTTGTATTTAAGAAGGTAGCAGATGGAGATGGACAGAAAAGAAGGTGGGGGGGAAATAAATCTTTTTACACCAAGGAAACGGGGTTATGATCTTCCATGACCAAAAAAATAACTGTACTGTAGTTCGGTATCATAGTAATTAGTCAGGACATCATGGTACAAACCTGAGAACATAACACAAGAATGTACCTGAATAATCTAATTATACAAGAGTATACTGAACAGTCAGTTGTTTAGTCTGTGACTTGACTCTGTAACCTAACTCAGCCTTTTGAGGATTGAGCGCCACAGGGTTGAGTACTGCACATAATGGCTGTGTGTGTATATGTTTGTCACAGGAGTATAAGTGCTTCAGGACACACCTGTGCAATCATCTTTTGGCACCATTGGTTGTCATCTCTATTTCTACTTGCTGTGCTTAATTTCAGAATTCATGGCTGTTGTGGCAGGGGAAAGAATACTTTTGTGTGGTTACAGTTTTTATAATTGATATTTAGTTCTGATGGCTGTGAATTCATTTTGTATTAGTCTGCGCAGTAGCAGGTGTTGCTTTTTTTAGTTAAGAATTCCTAGCTGAAATATTTTGGCTATATATTTAGGTATTGCTTAGACATTATTTGAATGGATACTAAAGGAAACAAAGCTTTTAAAATCACATAACATCACCATTCCTTCCTTATATAACACATTTGAGCACAATGGCCAGTTTGTACCAGATTTTTGTGCATCATACTTCGATATAGCTGCTGCTGTTCCTTGAGCTTTGGGAGGAAAAGCTGTTCATGACCCTTACTTGGACACTGTACGCGTGCAATGGAGGCTTTCCTATCAGGGGGAAAAAAAAAAGGAGAATTCATGGTGACCGAGATCAGATATTGTAACTGGTTCCACAGAGAGGTGATGCATCTCCATCTTTGAAAGCATGTTTGCAAGGGAGTTGTTTCAGCAAGTAATTTGATTTTTTGCTCTTGGTTTTATTCTCTGATAGAATGATGAAAATGTGTCACTCCAGGATATTCGACTCTCAGTTTCATCAAGTCCAGAACTGCAAGAACCTGAGTCAACTTTTAAGGTAAATGGCACCAATTTACTCTACAGGATAAGAGATACAAACCTGTTTGTGTTTAAGAAACACAAACCAAAAATGTGTGTAACTATGAAGTAGTGTTTCTTGCTTCTTCTGTTTAAATGTAAACCTAGCAAATGTTTATATATTTCATCTTTCCAGTTTTGTTAAAATAGGTTTATTTGACCTTTTAAAATACATACAAATGCTAGCACAGTTTAAATAATTAACTTTACTTTTTGGTATTTGTAGCAGTCATGTGGAAATTAACAGGGTAACTTCTTTCAAAAGTTTTCTGCCTACTTGATAAGTGTTAGAATTTGAAAACACAATTTTTGCTTTGAAGTGCAATCCTTCAATACTTACTCAAATACTTATTCTATTTCCTTACGTTTATTGTAGACTTCAGCTTTAAATATCTTTTAATCTAAAGTAGGTTTTCCCTGAGATAATGCAGGTATTGCAGATGTAACCAACATGAACTCCACAAAGCCAAAGATGAGTTTACTGTTTTAGAATGGGTATTAAAGGAAGAAGCAATCACAATGGATGTTCCAAAAAGGATCATCTTTTACGGTCATGGACTTGTAATGTTGTGCTTTCTACAGTGGTAAGGTTTTCTAGCATTGCTTGGCTCATATTCTAAAGTCAGTATAGAAAGATCACTGGTCCTGCACTTATGCAAGGGGAACAGTACTTGCTGACGATGCAATGAAATTAGAAGTACTTCTTGAAAGGGAAGAACAGTTACCTTATTTCTGTTTGAAGGTCATCTGTCCAAAACCTGTTTCAGGGTTTAAGAGGCTTGCCGAAGGTATAGATCCATGTACATCATCTTTTAGCAACCCTGGTTTCCATTAACCCTGTTAACACTTAAACTTTCTTTTCTCTTTAATTGTTGTCTGATGTATTTCTTTTGCTTGTCATTCTACAGTCACCTCCCTCAAACTCTTAGAATCTTAGTCTTAATTCCTAGAGGCAAAAGTATTGCTTTTTAACTTCTTAACAAAAAAATGCTAGGTTTAATTGACATTTTGAGTCGTCACTTCTTTAACTGATATTGGCATATGGTTTGACAAATTGCACAACGAATCGGTCTGGGTGTTGTTCTAAAGCAGTAACTAATAAAATCTTTAGTGAAACTGAAATAGTAGATGTATTCTACTAAATGGAATATGTTCCTTAATTTATGGCCTAGCTATAATGGCACAGTTGTAGAATACATCAAAATGACCTTGTGATGAAAAATGATAAAAAAAAAAAAATCACTCTTGCATATTTACCAATTTTTTAACTTCTGAACTTTGCATAATTATTTTAAGTCTTCAGTTTTTAGGAGGATATATTAAAATCAGTTGTGCTGGTTGCATGCAGTAAATGTAGTTATGCTTATGTTTCTAAATGATTTTTTCTTGTTTCTGTTTTATATTAATGCTTTTTAAATAGCCATTCACTTAATCCTTAAGCTTCAGTATATCTTGTTGTTGGATAATGAGGACTATAGGTACAGTTTGGTGGCTACGGATGTTCATCTACATGATGTCAATTGCTTGTACAACAGATTAATTAGTTTGTGAAAAATACAGCTAATTTACTTATTCTGAAAATCTAGTGGGTCAGCTCAACTCAGTCTCTTAGAGACACTTCTAGTCAAGTTTCTTCATTCTTCAGGTTGTATGCGTACAGCCCATCTCACCGTGTGAACAGGAGGAGGAAAGCAGGTGCTAATGTTACTGGCAGTCCTCCATGAACATCTGATGTAGTACGTCCTGTGGAGGTGTAGGTTTAGATTGTGTGGCCCTTATAGAAACCCCCATATTGCCAACTGTTCTATTGCAGATGGACGATCTACTGAATGAGATCAGGCAGCTTAAAGATGAACTGAAGAAAAAGGATGAAACAATCAACCAATTAGAGCGTCAACTTGTAAGTATAATGTTAAAGGCTTAACAAAATCACAAGTCTGCACTGCAGAGTGTAATTTCAATAAGTAATTCCTATGAAGGATTTTAGAGGGCTAGATGTCTAACTTTTTCCCTATGTTTTCATTATAACAAAGGTAGATTTGAGTTCTGTTTAGACCCGCCTTACAGGTCTGTGAAGGTTCAGCTAGCAAACCGATTCTACATGTTCTAGTGTGTAATTATCAAAAGGCAACTCTAAAGAATGTGGTGCTTTAGAAACATAAGTGAATCAAAAAGACTTTCCAAAAATTCCAAAAAAGACTTTCCAAAAATTTATTCTAGGTTATTTCTAAATATACTTTTGGAAAAGAAGCAGTTGTACAGCACTGTAAATACTTGTTTCTATAGTTTAATTGTATTGTGCTGAACTGTCCAGTAATGCATGGTATTTGAACACTGGACCTTGGATGTGCTTTTCAAGAGACTTATTTTCTAACAAATTATCCTTTCTTTTTTAATTTTTGGGGATGATTAAGGCTACTAGATGTAACTGCCAGAAAGACAGTCAAAAACCTACAGGGGCAACATGCACGTATGCTGATAAATTTACGCAAACCTCCTGGAGGAGGAGTTCTGTGAGTAAAACATGCCATTCCTTACTGGTTATGATTTTCTGCATTTCATTCCCCAGTTCTATTACTTTTGCAGTCACACAAGTTGGCCTTGTTTAAGAGATTCTGTGCTGTATGTGAGAGTGGTATCCTTCCTGCTATTCATCTCTTGCATTCTTTTGCAACCCTTTTATTTAAACATTTATTACAAATACTTCTTTTAGAATAAGTAATTAAACTTTACAAGTCTCCTCTTAAAATAATCTCCCTTTGTACTATGTAAGTTACAGTCAGTCCAAGCTGTATATCTAATCCTACATAACATATTTTCCTATATACTAATTTTAAAGTCATAGGTATCTGTATTTGTTTTTTTTTTAATAGTTAAAGTTTCATTGTTGACATTCTCACATTTGCTGAGAAAAACCAACAATGTATTCTAAATTTCTGTCCATAACTATAAAAAGAATGGTTAATCTTTTATTTTAATAATTTTAAAATTTTTGTTTTTATTTTTATCATTTATTTGAATAACTGGAATCATTCAAAAAATAATTGGTTGAAAATCACTTTGACAAAGGACATCTTCATTCCCATATTTTGTTGCATGGATCATGTTTGCTTCATGTATCTTCATGGAAGACTACTAGAATACTTAAGATGGGGGAGGGACAACATATTTGGTACTAAATAACAATAAGCAATAGCCTTTGAATGATAAAAAAGCCTTTTGTCAGTTACCAGCAAATAGTCTTTAGATCTTGAAGCTACTGTTCTAGCTAGAGAATTCTAAAAGATTTCTTTAAAAGGTTAAAAATGGATTAGATTTTTGTTTCTTTGTTTCTAACCTGCCTTGAGTTACTTGATGTAAGGTTGTAGTACAGATAAATTACCCCTGCTATCCATTTGAATTTACTCTTTCAAATACGTAGTGCTAAAATAGAAATACCACCCTTCTGTATATTCATCACTTGCTAGGAAAGAGCATTATCCTATTGACACCATGCTTTCCAACAGTCTTCTACCTGACGAGCCCAGTGTAAAAAGATCATAACTTTAAGTAGCTTTTAGATTCCTTTGACACTCTGTTCCAGAATGTATGTGTAATGTCTTTGCTTATCCCATTTGTTTCTCTTTTCCTGTTACTTTGGAGCTTTTGAGCTCTTCCGTTGCTTCTTTTTCCCAGGCTTTAACTTCATATATATGATATATGTTTTTTCTTGTGGATACTGTTACTCTGTTACTAGATTAGTGGTTATTGTTGTTTCCATGTTCTTTTTTTTTTTTTTTTTCCCCTATCCCATTTTCCATGTAAATTGAGAAACAGATTAGTAACCATTCAAAAGTTAGTTGCAAAGTACAGAGCATTAGTTTGAGCAACCTGTGGGTATTAATCAATAAGCCAAAGATACTGGAGAAGATGTAGAATGGGGAGTTGATATCTTTGGTAAAAGGAGTCATTTAGCCCAATTGTCTGTTTTGATCAGGTTGGTCCTTATATTCCTTTAAATAATTCAGTAGTTTTGTTCAAAAAGATGCTTTTGTTCAGGTTAAGAGAGAGGGGATCTTTTTGTTCTTGGTTATTTCTTTTAAAAAACATCTATCGTATTCATGGTTTGGTGTGTGTATGCGTCTGGGTACCTGTATACATATGTATATGATACTCATACCTATGTGTGTAGGCATATGATCATTAGATGTACATTATAAACATCTCACTATTTTTATCTACATGTAAAGTTTCACTTGACAATAGCTAAAGGAATTGGGAAAATTCATTAAGTATTGTCAAATTTTCAAAATACATTGCTTTTTCAGGAGCTTTTATTTGTAAATGATAGCTGAAGAGTTTTGGGGAGAATGTGTAGGATTGGTTTTATTATTAAAAGTCTTATTTGCATATTTGCAATTTCTAGGGTTTCTGTAAGCAAGTAAAAATTGATAAGAGCTCCTTGATGTGGGATTTCTTAAAGTAGGACAGTAGTCTTGCTGATGTAGTCAAGTTTCAGTTCTTGACCTCAACTTTCTGGTTTTATAGTTTCTCTGCTAACATGCATTTGTTTATTTGTATGCTTCCTTGCATGGCTTAATACAAGGATAAATGTAGAAAAAACCTTGGCATGAAATCATTGTTGATCTATAACCCAATGATATAGATAGAAATAGCTTTTGATAGAAAGAAGAGACGTTTGGCTCTATTTTCTTGAGCTATGAGTACAAGACATGGAAACAGCAGGAGACACTCAAGTAAACTGTATCTTCACTTAAAATAAGTTTTGCTTTATTTCTTATTATTTCTGGTAGGTTTAATATAGTGGACTTAACAGCACAGGCTGGGAAAAGTTAGGTTTATTGGTCCTAAATATGGTATGAATCATGAAATGTAGTTTATATGTATGAAATCATGAAGTTTTTACACAGACTACACTTTTGTAAAACCAAATTGTAGTTGAAGTCTCGGCAATAAGAGAATAGCTCCTTTGAAGCTTGTATAAGCTTTTTTTTCTTCTTTAAGCTTGGTAATAGTTACAAAAGTTGACAAATATAACTTTCATATTTTCTTATAATTGTTGAATTGCTAGTCACTTTAAATGATGGTGAATATCAGGAAGTTAGTTTAATTTGGTTTTCCACTTTCAAGAGTACTGTGACAGTTACGGAATTCTAGCAGAGCTGATACTATGTGTTGATTTCTGAAGCCTTGGTAAGTGTCTAGGAACACACAGTAAATTACTGTTTCAAGAAATACTTTAAGTGCTTCCAGAAATGTGCTTAAAAAACATTGTTAATATGTAGTGTTTCATAAAGAATAGGTACTAGAATAAACTAGTAAATCAGCTACTAAAGGATTTTAGTTAGGAATTTAAGACCATATAAGTTGCAATTTATTGCAGTTTTACAGTCTAATATTTCTGATCACTTCATGGTTCTCCCAGTAAGTGGACAAATGAAATCATTAAATGTACTCTTTAAAAAGTCATCTTCTTATCTGTTTCTTTCTTTATTACCAGATATTTCTAGAACATTGCCCATCCTGATGTGATTATAAACTTGTTTGGAATGATTCTCTTTAGAGACCAGTTTTTGAAAATACCTTTAAGGTTGTGGGGTTTTTCCTGTACAGAAATGGAAGCTATGTAACTTTAGTTAATCCTTGAAACAGAGTGCTTATGTAATAAAACTTAGTGGCTGGAAATAAATGTTAATTAATAGGTAGCTACGTATTGCCTAGCTACTGTGTCTGTTACATGGTATTTTTGGAAGTACTGTCCTCACATATGCTCAAAATTTACGTAATTTCCAACTGTTCATATAGACAATGAAAACTTAGAAGCATTATTTTTCATTAGCCATCCTTAGGATAAAAGCTTGGTAAGTATTCATTAACAGGGTAGACCATGATGTTTCTAGAAGAATTTCCTATGAAAGGACATGTTATATGGAATTCACTTCCAGTAAATGGATGTCTATCATTCAACTATCATGGAAGAAGGGAAACAATACCAAAACCTGGAAGAAGGTATCGAAAATAACTTACATTGAACTGAGGTCCAGTTCCTTAGCATAATGCAACTAGTTCATGGGTGCTATCTTATGCCCTGTGACAGTAGTGTACAGTAAAAGCTGATTTTTCTTCCTTCATACTGTACTAGTACACAGTGATGAGAATATGCTTTGCTTCCTAACTGTTCATTCTTTTCTCTGATAAAATGACAACAAAAATACCTCAGTTCACATGGAAGCATGTATATTTTTTGCTACACCTCTTCTTTACTTCAGCACTCAGATATTCTTTGCCTTCCACTTAACTATTTTTCCGGTTTGTCATTCCAAAGCCTTTCATGGCACTTGTTTTGATGACCTTTTGTAATACTTCAGCTATCTTTGTGTGCTGTTGTCTTTTTGTTTTTAGGATCTCCTTCCACCTTAGCATTGAACTTCCTATATGTTTTGACCCTGCAAATATGAATTTAAGCTTCCAGGTTTTGAAGCCTAGTCACTATATAGTGTTTATGTTCACATTCAGACTAGGTTTCTCTCATTATCTAGTGTTCTGCTGTTTGCTTGCTGATCCATTAAAATGTACATTCTTGGTGACACAGAACCACAGCTAGACTGTGGTTGTGCATCTGTTTCTTGTACCATTACAGTGACTGAGCATAACGTGTAGGCACTTACACAGAAGAGAGGTCTTTTAAGCCTTTCACAGGCAATTCATGTTGGTTTAGTGTAAACCAGCACATAAGACCTGTTTTTTTGTTTGCTTGTTTTTTTGTTGTTTTGTTGTTTTGTTTTTTTTTTTTACCTGAATACTCTCTAAAAAGACTATGGTGTATCAGTACTGCTCATTCATAATCCCTTTCTGGGTGCTAGGCTTAGCAAGAGGAGACTGCTGCAAAAACATTTGGTTTACATTGATACCTAAGTGTATCATTCTAGGTTTATTCATGATGTGAAGCTCTAAGTTTGTATGAGACAGCTGGATATGAGATGCAGCAAAGCTCCGCTCTTGGAAGTGCTCAGAGGCTCCAGTTGTGTGGATTTGTTCCTGCAACAGAAAAGACTTTTAAAGCAGTATCTGGTTTGGATATTGGGAAAAGAGCTGGAATATTTGGCTGTTGGCCTAAAATTACTGTGTACCAATAGCTTAGAAATCTTGTCCTTTCCGGGCAGAGGCAATTGGTTTTGTTCATGTGGTTGCTTATTCTAAGGTTGAGGCCTCTTAATATCAATGGAAATCTCTGGCCTTACTATCTTCATAGTAGCTGTCAAAACAAAACCAACCCCACCAAAGCCTGCCACCCTCAAGCTTCAGAACTTCGTGATATGTTTAGCAGCATTTGTACAGTTCATCAGGATCTGTGAAGAACATTCATCATTTTGTTCTGGTTTATAGTCTGCATTATTTCAGCTCCTGTTATTTTTCCACTCCCAAGTCTCTCATTTTGCCCGATGTTTAAAATTTTGAATCACTTCTCTTTTGGGATGCTTTTGCTATTTAACAATTTTATCATCTGGGAAATGAGATCAATGGGATTTAAGTTTAGTGGCTGGATACACATAACAGCTGGGGGGAAGATCTATTCTGGCTGCTGTCTTACGTTAAAGTGCACTTGGAAAAAATTGCATCAGACTAGGCTTCAGAACCGAGAAGAATCCCATCAAATGTTTTGGGGTTGTTTGATATAGAAGCTGAGGTAAGTCATGTTCTCATCTTTCAATTCTAACACTACATGGTTATGAGTTTTATAGATGCTTTTTAATAAGTTTAAATTAAATTGTCATAGAGGTTTTTCTTCCCTGTATTCAGGAGGAAACTGCCACCTTTTCTGTGTATTTTGAATAGCTATCATAATCTGAAGAAATGTGCTTATTAGTGTATGTTTCTTTTTTCCTCCTCTTTGGATTTCTTGGGAACCTCAGCTCATATTTGACTAATGGAAGGGTGTGGATGTGAGCTTTTTAAAGGTGAAAGCTTTGTAAATTTCCTGGAGTCTAGTAAAATGCTGTTAAAAGTCATCTTTTCAAAAGCCAAGCTTATTTGCAGATGCTTGCCTCTTAATGTGCTGTATCTGTGGGATCCGTAAAACCTTTATCATTTGTGAAACCGGTGTGTAAGTTGTAACACCCATCTCAGTGAATTCCCAGTGCTGTTTTTCATGGTTGTTAATTGGTTCAATTGGTGTTGATTTTAATTACCTCAATTGATACACAATTAAACAATACTTATTAAGATTCTCTCCCATCCCCCCACCCCCCC
>NW_009944701.1:0-6217 GCF_000696875.1 Nestor notabilis
TATAATATAATATATAGGGGGGAATATATAGGGGGGAATATATGGGAGGAAAACAAGTAAGTTACAAAGGAATCTTTGTTTATCACAAGGAGGGCACATGGAAGAAGTTTGAATGTTTGTTGCTATATTCAAGATCTGACTTGTTTGTTCACTGCTAACATGTCTCATTGAATAAGAAACACACTTTTGGGGCAAATAGATCAGATTTGCAGGTCAGAGGCTCTGTAAGAGTGGGATTTGAACCTAAGTGCAGTAACCTTGAGGCAAGGCTGCCCTTCCTGAATGCCAGATGGGCGATGAGGCTCATTGCCACCACCCGCAGCAGCTCTCTGATGTGGACACAGAGCGAGGGGAAAGGCCAATTCATCTTCCTGCTCACACCTGGGCTGCCCCAGGCTGCCAAGAGGCACCTTTCTCTCTCACCAGCAGCACAGTGGTTGCAGATACCTGTATGTGCCCGTGCACCACTTGTAAATCTATAATTAATTACCACAGGTTAAACAGACTGAGGAAATAAGCGGAGTCTTTTTGAGGAAATGGAATTGTCAATACAGCGAGACCCCTGCATGATGGATTCAGCAACGATCGCTATTACAGGGATGGCGTTAGACGAGTATCATTTTGTCAATTAACCTTTTGCAATTCATAGTTTATTATGGCCTAGAACAATCCATTTTTAAAGACTTCCCCCCCCCCTCCCGCCCCCTTTTCTTATAGAAGTGACTCTTACTGTTTTAAACACTACCTGCTCTTTAGCCTCTGAACAGAGACTCTTACACTTGTTTAGCATAATGTATAACCCTAGGCCACAAAGCTAAGGCAAAACCCTTCTAATTCATGGAGGATTTCATTTTAGCTGAGTATTTTGAAGGATTCCTTAACTTTCTGACGGCACATCAGGCCCACCACGGGTACGAACGTACCTGCGTTCCTGGGTCCAAACGCTTTACCCTACTATCGTTTAAGCTTTGCTTTCATAACCTGTAGTGCCCTGGCTACTTATAGCAAAAGGGAAAAACATTGTTAGTCAAGAGTGTGCAGCAGAGAATTCTTCTGCTGCAGCAGACAAAATGACAAGGACAAAGTAATTATCATAAAAATGATTCTTCTCTAAAAACACTCTAAGGAAAAAGATCTGTGCTGGAGGAAAGGGAACAGGCAGTAGTTTTGATGAAAAACACTTGGAAAACCAGCAATATGGTTTATTTGCTATACAAATACAGTGATTTTTCTGCCAGCGACAGTGTTGCTGTAGCTGGTGGTGGAAGGGTAGGAGAGAGGCAAGGTTTGCAGGGAGAGCTGGTGTTTTTATTAGAACAATTGATATAGCTGGAAAAAAAAAACCCACCCCAAATGCTTTTAGGGGTGGCTGAAAGCTTTTCCTTTTCTGGTCTAATAAAAGCTCTTCTCCCTGCTGCAAACCTTGCTGGTTCTGTGAAGAGCTGTTTCTGTGCATGCGATTTGTCCACTAAGAGGACAAAGAATTCCACAATTCTTAAAACTGGGATAATTCTGTGAAAATTGATTCTGAAATGCTAAAAAACCCAAAATGCTTCGTTAAAATGCTGAGAACTTGGGCTTCGGTTTGTGTTTTAAAGAGAAGCATTGCAGCTGATGGAGGAACTGCAGCCATACGCTAAAACGTGGTCAACTCTTCCTTTCAGCAGCTTTGAAGCAGCAGTAATCTAACAAAGCACCTTGCTCTTGCTGTGCTGACAATGAGGCCAGTGTACAAAAAGAAAAAAGAAATTAAACAACAACAACAACAAAAAAAAAAAAAAAAGAGGGACATTTTAATTTCAAGGTTCACTGGAAAAAACATGAAGAAGAAAAAAAAAATCAATGTTTGCCAAAGAGAAAGAGAAACTCTGCAGGGAAATGGCAAAAAAAAAAATGTATTTACAGGATTTAAAGAGAAATGTGTAAATAATGGGGCAATAAAAAAGAAGGAAATAAAATATTTGTTCCCCTTACGTCCCAATATGCAGGTAAAATTGCAAATAAATCTACCGCGTGAGATGACCTTAAGGAATGATCCGATTATGTTGTTATCAAGAAATTGGTAGGAAAAGGGAGTAAAAAGGGTCAAATCAACAAAGGGGTGCTTGGAGCAGTTAAACAGTTACCTGTCCATGGCTGCATCACCCCAGAGCTCGGAGGAAGCTGCAACACCTCCCTGGGTTGCCCACAGGGCATGAAGAGCTCCTGCGCAGCTCCGTGCCCTGGGAATGGTGGCCCTGGACCCACATGTACAGACATGAGCCCATGTGTGTTCTTGTGACTGAGGGATGTGCTCAAGCCCCTCAGCTTGGAGCTCCCTGGTGCCCGCGCTGTGATGCTGACCACGTCTGAGCTCAGTGATGCCTAAAGCAGGGCTGCAGCAAGGATGAGGTCTCCTGCGATGGGCAGCCCCGCTCGTGCTCACCCACCTTCCCCACAGGATGGGCACATCCTGCACAAGCCTGGCATGGAGCTCACACACATTGAGCCTCAGCAGCCACTCGTAACCACCCGTCCAGGGCATGCTTTGTGGTGATGTGGTCTGGCTGCGACTGCACAGCTACTGTACACGAAGCCTGTAGAGAGAGCTGCAGCTTCAGCTATGCGCCAGGCACAGCCCCGCTGCTCCTCTGCTTGGACCTAACGCCACCCAAACGGCTTTGGGATTCAAATGAACACCCTTGTCCCTGTCCCCGTGTTCCCGGGGCCGGGGTGTGAGCAGTGGGAAGGCTGGAGGGATTGAAGGCGAGCAGAGGGAGGGCGGCAGAGCTGAGGCTGTGCACCCCATCGCCGCTGCGGATGGAGGTGCGCGGGGCTGGCCACAGAGCACCGGCACCCCCGCTGTCACCCTGCACCCCAGCGATGGCCGTGAGCGCAGACCAGGCCTGCCTCCTATGGGGTCTGGCTAATAAACTGCAATTAGCTTTTAATTACATCCCCCGGACACACGGGCTTCCCGAGTGGGTAATGCGGCGATGAGCAGGATCAGCCTGGGGAGCGTAATGAGGGGCACTGGGGCAGCACCTCCCTCCCAAGGCTCTCCTCTGGGATTAAATGGATTTTCCATAAGCACTGGTGTTCAGGATCAGACCCAGGCTCTCTGCTAAGTCTGTGATACCTCTGTCCCTATGGGTTTTCTGATATTCAGCTATCAGAGCTTTCTATAAGGATGTTTTGGTTTTATGTATGTTTTGTCTGCCATCTAAAGCACTTTATGAACTTTATCTATTTAATTCTCCTACGCTGTGCAGTGCTCTGTAGTGGCATTATCTTCACTTTATCGATAAGGAGATTTAAATTCACACAAAGCCAGGCTGGAACCGGGGTAAGGACAGGGCTCAGAGCTCCAGATGTGCCGATAACCAGCTACCTGCTTCCAGCGGTAGCTTGCATGGCTCTATCTCTCCCCAGTAAGACACTGCAGGTCAGGCCATGGATTTCCTTCTTACAGGCACCTTTTTGTTTCAGATTGGGCTAAGCCTCGCTGAATGTATGGGTTTGTATGGGCCCTGGCTACAGGCTACTCTTTATTTCAGATAGCAGAGCAGGTAAGCTTCTTTAGGAAACCCAACTGAAAAGGAGACGTGTATTCACCATCTTGCAGCAGCTGCATGTGTTAAGCCACCCAGAAATGCGAGCTAGGGGCTTTGCTGGGTGTCTCTGCACAGTGATGTGTCTGCACATGAGAGAGAGGAGGAGCAAAGAAGAGGAAGCACAATGGCTTAGGGAGGGAACGGTGCAAACTGCTGTCCCCAAAGTGTTCCTGTGACTGTGGTCGTGAGGAAAGCGCAGGGACTTACTGCAGACGTGTTGTAAAGGACTGTGAGAAAGACCCTGTCTCTGGTGGTAAGTGGGAATGTGCTGCTGATCCAAACCCCCAAACCCCAGTAATGAATTTACAGCCATTAGGTTGGACTGCCTGCTCAGCACCAACCCCATTTACAACCCCAGGGTTCTCCTGAGCACATCAGCTCTGCTGCACCCAGCCTCAGCCCTCCAGAGCACGCAGCGATGCTCTTGGGTTTGGAAACGGTGTTGGGGCTGTTGGCTGGTTTGTGTCTTACTGCAAGTGGGTTTTAAAGAACCCTGAGATAGATGGAAATGCAGTGATTTAAGCGAAGCAATGTCTTGTCAGCTGCGGAGCTGGTTCAGGGTCTGTGAATCTGGCCCAATGCACCGACTGCAGTTTAAGGCTGGACTCACAACTCTGGGAGGAGAAATCAGCTCTTGCTGGACAAGAGGATTTTATACCCAATAATTAGGCTAAATGAAGCTGTTACAAAGAATGGTGGCAGAGAGCCATGTTTTACTGGCATGCTGTAAGGCCACATCACACACTGATGTGGTGCAGGCAGTAGGTGCTGCTTTCTCCTTCCAGAATTTTTATTACAGCACTAACCACTGACACTTCGTTCTCTGCCAATTCCTCTGCTCCCTTCCCTCATGCTGGCAAAACTATAGCAGGAGACCTAAAGCTGTAGGCCTTGGCAGGGTGGTGTGAATATGCTGAACACATACATGCTGATTAACTCATTGCCTTAGCAACTGAAAAGTCTCAGCTTATTCTCCCTTGTTTATTGGCCCTTTCAGAGCTAATGTGAGCGGTAAAGATCATCCAGAGGCAAAACACAGCATCCATTAACTGCTTGCACCTGCACGGGGCCAAAAAGCTCCTTTGATTCCAAAAGATTACCTGTTCCACACAAGTCAGGTAAGCAGCCCACTGCCCCGCATGGGGTGGGTTTGTTCCTGAGGGCACCCAGGAGAAGCAACTGGGCTGCCTGCTTCTCCTGCCTGTCCTCCCGGTGTGTCCATAGGTTGTCACACATGCAAAGAATCCCAGGCTGGTTCAGCTTGGAAAGGACCTTAAGATCATCTAATTCCAACCCCTGCCACGGGCAAGGACACCTCACACTAGGGCAGGTTGCTCCAAGCCCCTGTGTCCAACCTGGCCTTGAACACTGCCAGGGATGGGGCAGCCACAGCTTCTCTGGGCAGCCTGTGCCAGCGCCTCAGCACCCTCACAGGGAACAGCTTCTGCCTTAGATCTAACCTGAACTTCCCCTGTTCCAGTTTGAACCCATCACCCCTTGTCCTATCACTCCAGTCCCTGATGAAGGTCCCTCTGCAGCATCCTTGTAGCCCCCTTCAGACCCTGGAAGCTGCTCTGAGGTCTCCAGCAGCTTCTCTTCTCCAGGCTGAACAGCCCCAATGTTCTCAGCCTGTCTCCATACAGGAGCTGCTCCAGCCCCTGCTCATCCTCGTGGCCTCCTCTGCACTTGCTCCAGCAGCTCCATGTCCCTCTTATGCTGGGGACACCAGCCCTGCACCCACTGCTGCGAGTGGGGTCTCACCAGAGCAGAATGGAGTGTGCATGTCCACATGCATCAGTTCTAACAAAAGTCCTGTCCATTTCTTCTAGAAGACTTCCCAGAAGGTCTCCTTCTCTCTGATGATCCATGGTCGTGGCTCCTGGTGCAGCAGTCCCCTGTCCCCAGCCACACTGCATAGTGCCTCAACACCCTGAAGATTCACAGAGGGACAAATGCACTCCCTGGTTAGTGCCCTGGCATCTTTTGAAGCCTGACAGCCCCGTGGCAGGTCCTGTAGCCTTTTTGGGGGAGCACCAACAAAGGGTCGCATCCTTCCCAGAAAGGACAGGAAGGTCCCAGAGCTCGTGTCCCTTTCTCTCCAGGCCTTAGAACGTTTTCACCACTTCCAAAGTAGTTGCTCCTCTTATTTTTCTGTTTCTATGCAAACACAAGCTGCCCATTGGTAAACTCTGAGCTTAGAAATGTCTAAGTGCTGTCAGGAGGAATTTGCTTCAAGGAAATTAGGTGACTCATCCCTTCTATGGCTGCAAGTCAAATCCCCACCATGGCTGAGCCGAAGCCAGCTTCCATCCTTCTATGAATACGCCTATAGACTGAACTCGGGAACGTGCTCCTTGACACAGAGCCACCGTATTAAAGGTGTTGAAGTACAGGTTGTGCCAGCCTGAGGGAAGGTACAGAACTAATGAAAGGGTGTCTGGATTTCTTCACGCACTTCTTGTTTCTGTGAACCCCCCGATTCCACGTATCCTAATAAATAAATGAGTAAAAGCACTTTGACCCTGGTGAGACAATTCCATACGAGGATTTCTTCTTTACGTTCGCAGCTGTTGGCTTTTAGAGATGGTTGGAGGGTATTGGCTTTGAAAGCATCAGTTTTTCCC
>NW_009944702.1:0-796 GCF_000696875.1 Nestor notabilis
AACCCAGGACAGAAGGCTGGGGCAGAAAACACATACACACACTGGCTTTTAAAATTATCTAGTAAAGGATGATAGTTTACATATAATTGCTGAGTTTGCAGTGCTGAGTGGCAAATCAAAAAGCAGTGGAGATACTACTGTATATAATCTGTGGGGTTAACCAGGGGAGGCAGTGTTGGAGTAATTCCTCCCATTCTTCCTCTTAGTCTCATTCTTAAGGAAGTTGTTATGGTCTTTTGCATGTTTCTTTTAGCTCCTTTGCCTTCTTGCCATAAATGCGATGTTTTATTTGCATGTTCTTTGTTTTCTCTGTTACATCCTAAACCCACATCTACCCAGCTCCTGCACTGATTAAGAAATGACCATTTGTGTTAATACCCTGAAGACCTCTGTTTTCATCCTGAGCTTGTACACTCAAGCCATCTATTCTCATAGTAGGCTTTCATCTTGGGAAATCACTTTTACAGCACTATTTTTTTCCCAGGATTAGCACACATAAAGAACATCACCTGGCACAAAACTCCGGTGAAGAGCTGTTGATGATGTGAAAGGCTTGGCCCATTCTCTTTAAGTTAATGAAACTCTTGCAACTGACTGGAGTTTGGTGGAAGAGCTCTGTAGTCCAGAACCCTTTGTTGCCAATATTATCTACTGGATATAGTAAGTAATTTCATGCATTTCATCCAGCAAATTTGGCATGTTTCTTCACATGTCATAGGCATGACTCAGATTTGTGTGTCCATCCCCAGCATCCCGAGCAACTGCTGCTGTAGCTGGACTTTCTGGGAGGAGCTCT
>NW_009944703.1:0-19104 GCF_000696875.1 Nestor notabilis
GGGTTTTCGTTTTGGTTTTTTTTTTTTTTTTGTGTTTGTTTGCTTTTGTTTTTTTTTTATTTTTTTTTTATTTTTTATTTTAACCACTTCTCTAAAACCAGAGAACAACAAAAACAAACTGAAATTGAAGTAGGTCAGTACAGCAGCTGTCTGTATTGATGAAAGGAAAGGTAACCACTGTAGGGACTTGCCAATACCAGTTTAGTTAGAAATTCTCTTGTGAGCTGATGCTGGAAATCCAGGAAAGGCCAGAGGGAAAACTGAAAGGATACCAGTTATGAATGTTCATGCGTCTGTCAGTGACATACTATCCTCCAATTCTATAATACTATCTTCCACCATTGCAGAAAGACTAAAAGTAATATGATAAACTCAACTGTTTAAAGTACAAGGTGGTGTTAGCAGCAAATGAAGATACATCCACTGTCAGCTTCTTTCCATGGTTTTTATGAGAGAGTGTCTTGCAGCAACAACCCCCAAATTCCAGTATTACAAGGGAAAATCATCTGAACTTAGACAAAAAAAAAAAAGTGTTCTGTTGTGTGAAGATAGAGAAGAACATTTGGAGGCACAGGCTTTATTTTTCAGACAGAAGACTGCATGCTTCTGCATTACAATACTTGAGAGTAGCCTTCCCTTCTCCAAAGAGCTGCAGGACCTTAGAGAGAAGCAGTGCTTTCTCTTTGAAATACTGCCAGTAGAGAAATGCTACTAGTAGCCCTTCAAAGAGAGACAAAATTCCTCTTCAAGCGTAGCTATGTTATTACTCAGCAATGATAGAAGAGAATAGTTTTGAAAATAGCTGAGATCACCTGCAGAGATGTTGCTCACTAGCTTATAAATGGTATTAGTTGTGGAGTGGCAAAGCCTGCAATAGAAACACCACTGAAGTTCAGAATCTTGTTGTGCTAATTGATGCTGAAATAAACTCTGGTTCAGAGCTATTTACTAGATGTTTGTGGTTTTCCCAATCATGTGGAGATAGTTTGGGTATATCTGCTTTCGGCCTTCAGTACCTAACCACGTAAATAGCATTGCCTGCGTATGTTCTACTGATTGAATTCAGTTTCTTTTACTGAATGTTAGCATGCAGTTATAGGTATTAATTTAAACTGAAAATAGGAAATGAAGCATTTTTTTAAATCGCTTCTAAAATCCTGAACTACGAAAGTGTCCCTATATCTTTCAAATGAATAATAACATATATTAATCTTGGTGGAAAAATACTTTCACCTCACATCCTATGAATATTCTAAGTAGGATCTTTAAAGCTATTCTGACATTTGAGGAGAAGTCTGGTCATTGAGAATCCGATTTTGCTGTTACACATTGATGCATATCTATTAACTTTGATTTTGATTTGTATCTTTTAGCCAGAGGACATTTACTTTTTTTTTTTTTTCCCCCCCTCTGAGGATAAATCTACTGAAGAATTTAAATGAAAATAGTTTCAAATTTTTTTTTTCTTCTCTGCCTATTTCTGGAATGAGTATGAATCTGTTATGTGTAGTGATACATGCAATAAAGTGTTTTGTAGGGCAGAGGAAATGCGGCATAAAAAGAGAGTTATAATACGATATTTTGGTGCTTTCTTCCAATATGGATATCCTCACATTTTCCTTCCATGTTTCTTCCAACACACTATTAATACTAAGTTACTATTAGCCACATTCACTGTGGGGGATAGAGCATACAGGTCGTGTTTTTAACTTACTGCTTTGCTTGAGGGGGAGGGCTGTTTCTCAATTCCTCATGCTTATTCTTCAAACCACATCAAAGTGAATGGATAGGGGAAGGGGAATGTGAATTCATTCTATGCTGGAGCTCAAACCAGGATGTTGTTATCTTTTTGAAATTCCCTTTTTAAACTGATTTGCTGGTGATACATATGCATGGAAGTTAAGCGTTAGTGATTGAATAATCTATGTAGTTTAGCAGAACAATTGCTCTCTTGCTTTGCCAATAGTTTTCTTGCCACTTTCTACTCCTGGAGGGAAACCTTCTTGAATGAACCATTAATTATTGTGGTGTTCTGCACAAAGCCCTCCTGGTTTTAGACGTCTCTTTTTTGTAAGAAAAGTAGAAAAAACCCCCCAAACTATAAGCATTAGACAAAATGTTTTGTAATGAGATTGGGATCAATAATCTTGGTTTTTCATATTTTTGTTTAAGTTTTTGGTGGTTGAGCAAGAAAACAACCACAGTGGAAATGAGTTTGCTCTTCCTGTTCCCTTGATTTCTTCTGATTATGAAAAGCTTCTCTCTTTCCTTTTCTAGTTCTTTGAAAGAAACGATAAAAACTATATTTACTTTTTTGTTTTATTGAAACATGCAAAGGAATCATTGTTTATTTAACATCTTTCTGGAGACACAGTATTTCATTAGGAAGTAGTAGGGTATCCATGGAGATTGTTTTCTCTATATGAGTGCTGGCCTACAAAGCAAACTTGTAAACATTTTAGTCTATTTTGAGAATTCACCTTTTGTGTGGGGGTTTTTTGGGTGGTGTGTTTGTTTTTGGTGGGTTTGTGCATTGGTTGTTTTTTTCATAGAATCATAGAATGGTTAGGGTTGGAAAGGACCTTAAGATCATCTAGTTCCAACCCCCCTGCCATGAGCAGGGACACCACACACTAAACTATGTCGCCCAAGGCTCTGTCCAATTTGGCCTTGAACACCGCCAGGGTTGGAGCATTCACAACTTCCTTGGACAACCTATTCCAGTGCCTCACCACCCTCACTGTCAAGAACTTTTTAATGTTTTGGTTTGTTTCTTTTTTCCTAAGAACACAGGGCCAATCTTCTAAATACTGTTTGAGTCTAATTGTTACTTGTATATGTATTTTTTTTCTTGTTTTTGTCTCAGGCAGATGTCCAAAGAAGCATGACAGTGGTTCTGGGTTTTTTCCTGTCTGTATAATTCTTTGTAAGCTGTATTGTGTAATGAGTTTTTAAACAGAACTCCCCTCAGAATTAATGGGGTAGTCTACTTAAAATCAGTGTCACAGTATAGTCCTACATATTTGCATACCTTAATTATATAATTGAATTGTGCATCTTAATTATTACATGATTACATGCCTTAAATGTGTAATTACAACTATTTATGCTAACTGCATGACCAAAAGCATGAAATTAGGGTGTGTAATTACAGTATATACAGTAGTTGAACAAGTGATTTAGCTTTTTCTATACTAAATATAACTTTAAAATACATAATAAATTCCACACTTTGCATAATATTTTCTCCAAAGATTATTACCAGGAAGCTGGTAACAACAAAGCCAACAAATGCTTCATTTTTGTTCATTTGGGGCACAGATGTTTCTGACTTTTATACTACATACCCTGTCAAGGCAAAAAATGATACCTGCTAAAAGACAATGACCCCAAAGAGTGATCTTAAATAATCATGCAAAATTAAAAATAAATCTTCACGATCTTGACCTATATTTTTAAAAATCTTTTTCACGAAACTTTGTATCTATTTGGTATATGTTTTGATGTTGAAAGTCAGGGTTGCTAGGGTCATATGGAGTGACAGTAGCATCAAGCCAAAATGAGTCAACTGCTTTAAGCAGAGCTGAAATGCACTGTGCGGATCAAATAAAGTCAGTATTTCCTACCGTATATTTTAAGCAGTGGCTTAGTTAAAGAAGGCCACTTAAACCTGTCTTTCATTGCAGAGTCACACCAAAATAATATGACTTATCTGTCCTGATTATTCAGAGATGCTGGAGGTCATGCCTGACAATTTAAACAGCTAGTGACTCTACATGTTACCCCAAATTACCATGGTGAATAAATAACCTGGGGGAGAAAAAGAGGGGATAAGGAATTCCACTTGAAAACCCTTTAATTTGTGGAAGCTGTTTGGCATCCTGGGTTTTGTTTCAGACAGGTTTTCATTTGTAAGAAACCTTGTGACGTCTTGCTCCATTGTCTGTCATCTCCACATCAAGACACTTGAATTCACAGCTCTGCCTCTGCAGAAAATGCTCTACAGGCTGGCATTTTCCCATGAAGGAGGAGGCTGAAGCTGTAGAAAATTCTGTCCAGGAATTCTTGTAGCAGAAGTTCAGTCTTAAGGTCCAGCCTCGCTATCTGTCTGGTCTATTGCAAGGTGCATGGCTGATTCTTCAGCTTAGATTTACAAGTATTTTAAGATGAAGGCATAGGTCATGTTCTACTACTATAGTGTCTGGAGGAAAAGAGAACTGGGGTGGTTTTTTTTGTGTGTGTTGTTTTTGTTTGTTTGTATTTTTTGTTTGTTTGTATTTTTGTTGTTGTTTTGGGGGGGTTTGGTTGGTGTTTTTGTTTGTTTGTTTGTTTGTTTCCCCCAGACTGATAATTTTGCTGTTACTGGTAATTTTTGGGGGAGTCTGTATAAACAGTAAGCTTTTTAAAAGAGATTTTCTCCAAATATGCAGTGTCTCTTCTGGACTACAAACTTTGCTATCTTGAGCAACTTGATTTTTCTATGCCTCAAGTTTTGGTGTGCACAAAGATATGATATTCTTTTCTGTAATGTAGAAGTGTTGTAAGAATACTGGAGATTGCATGGCCTCAGTAGGAGCTGTGTGGGTACCTTTTATAGATAGGAATGAAACAGGGGAGATTGTTAAGGGTGAAACAAGTGTTCCTTCTCTTTCTTCACACAATCGGAGGCTGCTGCTGTTCCTACATGAAGCGGTAACAAGTTGATGTATTCTCTCTTCAGGCAACTGCCACCAGCTTTGCCTCCTGCTGTTGACCAAGAGAGCCACTAACAGCAGGGACAGGTCTTCCCAGGGAGAAAGGGATAGGTCTGGAGCAAAAATCAGTTTAATGAGAAAAGACCAAGATTGGTCATTTATTCACTGGGGCCGTAACTTTGCTCCAGAGAAAAGGTCTGCAGGAAAATGGTGCCTGCTGTGCTTTAGATCTGAAACGTTCCTTCATTTCTCAGCCCTGTGTGAGTGGATTTATTTGTGTATGCTGTCTTCTGTTTGTGAGAATTGTGTGTTGAGTTATATAACACATTTCCTGGTTTTGTCCAAAACCAAGTTGACAATTGAGTAGCAAACAATAGCCCACTCCAAATGCCACATCTCCAAAATGCCTTAGTGATGTGGTTTAGATATTATGACAATAATGGTGAGGTTAGATATTGAAATGATTACAGAACCAATTGTGCCGTATTCAATAAGATGATTGCTTAACTTAGAGCTGCAGGTTAAAAGATCTTTGGGTTCAGGATTCATGATTTTTTTCTTATTGTTGTCCTGAGAACAATTATTTCAGATGTTTTTGTGTCCAAAGTAGAAGATGTTTCTTAGAGCACCTATTGCAATTCATTGGCGTCCTTGGGGGATGATAGGCATGGGATTTTGGAAAGAGCTCATAACTGGCTTTGGGCAGTATTTCTGCATTTACTATGCCATTATTTTAGAGACAAGAAAACAGAAGCACAGGAATCAGGAATGTCAAAAGCATTATAGGGAGTTCAGATTATGAACTCCTCGGACTTGCTAAATTTTCTGTTTGGGAAATCATCATTTTTCCATTTGGAAGAGTGGTTTTCCTCAAGTATCAGTGTGACCCCCTGGGAAAATAAGTTGTGAAAGTTTTTTGAAAAGTGTTGATGGTGAAACACGTGGAGCTACTGCAAGCACCTCTGCTCTTGTCACCATGCAGGTATGTTTCAGGAGCTTTTCTACAAGGCCCACAGTTTTCGTCTTAGACTTCAAGTTATTATTAAAACCTGCTTGTTTTCAGTTGGCAAATGTAAGGTCATATTGTTGGGATTTTTTTCCTGATTGAAGAAACACAGGTTGCCTAATCATCCTCAGAATTTTAAAGAAAAATGGTCTGTGTGGATTAATGGCCACATATGAGAGTCTTCTCGTATACTGGAAACTTTTGCAGCAAAGCCAGCGGGTTGCAAAGGGAGGTCAGGATTAAAAATGAAACTGTTCTATAACTTAGTGACTCTTCACAATTCACAGATTCAACATATGCTTCATGCTTTCAGAAGCTTGTTCTACTTTGTTCCTATTCTGTGTTCTAAAATCACTTGCACGTAGGAATATTGATTACAAATTTAATTATAAACATGCGCAGAAGCTTTTTTCTCCTTTTGTGGCATTTTTGTAAGTACTTCCATGGTGATAATTCAACCTCTTTGTCTATAATTATTGCTCCTGCGTCCTGGGTTCAGCTACAACAGTCATTTTTTCTTCTTCTTAGTAGCTAGTGCAGTGCTGTGTTTTTGACTTTCAGTCTGGGAACAACGCTGATAACACCGATGTTTTTAGTTGTTGCTCAGTAATGTTTACTCTGACCAAGGACTTTCCCAGTCTCATGCTCTGCCAGGGAGGAGGGGAAGCCGGGAGGAAGCAGAGACAGGACACCTGACCCAAACTGGCCAAAGGGGTATTCCATACCACAGCACGTCATGCCCAGTATAGAAACTGGGGAGAGTTACCCGGAAGGCCCGGATCGCTGCTTGGGTTGGGCTGGGTATCGGTCGGCAGGTAGTGAGCGGTTATGTCCTCTCCCCTTGTTATTTCCCTTATCATTATTATTGGTAGCAGTAGTGGTTTGTATTATACCTTAGTTACTGGAGTGCTGTTATCTCAACCTGTGGGAGTTACATTCCTCCAATTCTCCTCCCCATCCCTCCAGAGCAGGGGGAGGAAGAAGTAGGGGAGTGAGCGAGCAGCTGCGTGGTTCTGAGTTACCAGCTGGGCTTAAACCATGACATCCTGTCATTCTTATATTCACAAATAACTATTAAACACCTTATGGGGTATAAGGTACAGTCTCGTGGCAAAGGATTCCTGCAGGTTCCCAAGACAGTTTGCATACCTGATGCATATAAAACCCCACTGAAATTTAGCTGTTTTAGGTTTGTAATAGAATCTTTGCTTCATTTACACTGTTGCTTTGTAGGAGACCACAAAGTCCTTTCTCATCCTCAGTGAAGCTGGATTGTGACTAAGATCACAAAATGTGAATAACTTCTCAATAGAAATTAAGAGATAAATGAAAATAAGCAATGCAGCCAAAAAACAAGACTGGCAAAATGTTCTTATCACATGCTAAGCTTTGTAGGAGGTATATGAGTGGATTAAGACACTTCTAATTGCTTGACACTGGAAATCTCCATCTCGGGTTTAAAAAAAAAAAAAAAAGAAAAGAAGATTTGGAAATTTTTATGACATTGAATTTCTCCATTAATTAGGATGTGAGCCCTGTGGTCCAGTAGTTAAAGCCAAGGGCTTGGCAATAAGAAGATCATGGTGTTCTAATTATGCAGTTTGGATAATTTTCCATTGTTTTTATTATTTGTTTATTTTATTCATGTGTCTGCAGTGGATGCTTCAAAATGTGAAAATCAGACTTAGAACTTTGAGTTACCTATAATTCTACATGAAACCTCTAATGAAACCTCTATATGGAGAGCTTATGTATATTTTCTTTTATATTTTTCATTCTCCCTTTTTTCCCTCACCTGCTCAGGTGTTTCAATAACAATGCACATATTGAGACTTCTGTTCTCAACCTGCTGAATCTGCATCTCTGCATAGGAAGAAATGCTTTTTGCTCTCATGGTTATGAGTTTCTCAATGGCCTGTTGCTGGCAGGGTTCATTTGGAGAACCCTACTTTCCTTGGACACTTTAGCCTGAGTACCCATACCAGCATTGTCAGGAAGGGAATACTTTGGCATACTGGCTTCTGTAGAGCCATAAATTTTACGTTATCCTGGCCCACTTAGTGGATCATGAAATACGGAGTTAGGATCTCCATGTATTGCAGGTGGCCCTCCTGAATTGTACTGAATTCTCACAGCTGCAGCCCCAAGGATGTTGTGCATATTCTTGTTAGGATAAAATGCTGTCTTCCTGTTGAGAGATGAATTGATATTAGTAAGCACAGAATTACATTTATACTAAGCTACTCCCTGTGGTCTGGAACCTTGGTCACATTTTGCAAGTATCAACTTGTTATTCCTGAGGCAGGACTGGGGAAGAGGACCTGGTCTTTTTTCTGTTTTGAGAGAACATCCTGCTTGTAAAGTACTTTCTTCATGGAAATTAAAATTGATAATTTTTGCTCTGGCTCACAGGGGAGAACTTTGCCTGAATTCAGTGACACTTCAGTTTCCTTGTTTGGGATGTGCCGATGAACACGGTGGGAGCTGTGAATCAGCCAGAAGAGGTGGAATAGACTGAAATAATTTCTAAGTACTATGCTTAACATCAGGAATTGTGACAGGACATTAATTATTATTATAATCAAATAATACAGGTCAAACAATAGGTCAGAGAAGTGACACATCCAGAGGTGCTTCGTACAGAGTGCCACAGGTAGCTGGCTCCAAGAACACACAGTACTGTTCCAATTAATTGAGACAATAGCTTGATACTTCACAGGTTGGAGCAGCCAGATCATTCTAAAGCAGTGATTATCCTCCCTGGTACAAAGTATGTTTAATTTCAAACTTAATTGTATCCACATTTCCGTTTCTAATTAATCTAAATATAGAAATGCTATAGTAACTGAACAGCGTGTTCTTTGAGGAAATAAAACATGGCACAATTCTGTGGCACCAGAGTAATCTGATTAAAGAGATGTTTATGTAACACAGGTCTTTAAAAGTTAACTAATTTTGCATATGCTTACTATTTTTGTGATGCGCTTTAATTTTAAAGTAGAGATGAGAAATCTTCATCTTGCTTGTTTTACATTTTGGGATTTCCACTCTCTAGTTTGTCATGGAATTGATGGAGGTGATTGAAAACATAGTCAACCACTCGGTAGTATATGCTTTTGAATAGTGCAAGAATCCAATTTTTAGTAGGAAATTTCCAAAACTGACATGTGCACAAGGGTTTACATGCGACTGATCTTATAGTTAAGAAGGTGTACTTCTGTAGTCTATAGCATGTGTTTCTGAGGGAGTTCCTGCAGGTATCTGTTATTCACAAGAATGTCAGAATGGCCTGTAAGAGGCTAGGGCCTGGTTTTCTCACCTTTGATTTTGTATGTACTGACCTAAAGGGCTCCAAGTGCTCTAATGCTGTGCAAAATTTTTCATGTCTCTGAACTGCACTGAAAAACAAAGATTTATCAGAGTGCTGTCTGTGACTGACTTCTGCCACTGGTTTGTCAATTTTCTTGCTGCTGTGCAAATATATAACCTTATAAAATTCAAAACCTGGGAGAAATGCATGGTTGAAATAGCTCTGAATATTTCTTTTTATCTAAAAGAAAACCTTTTTTAACAAGCAAGCTGGATTGCTCTGTTTTGTTCTGGTTTTATTTTTTTCCATCTGGAAGTGCTGCATATGCACTGATTCTGATGGAGAGTATTATGATTGATATTTTTGAGGTTGATTTGGAAGTCCTGGCCAACCAGCATTTTCCTAGAAGGAAAATGGAAAAACTGTAATGTTGATCCTTATTGTTAGTAATACCGATATGACACAAACCACAGTTGAATCTTTAATATGGTTTTGGGCTTGGAGTTAAGTCTAGTATTTAGACACTCATTGGTGGAAACTGAGTACACTGAGAAAATCTTGTTCATAAACTCTCTCTGAGGAATTCTCTGTTACCACTTGGTACAAAGCTAAGAGATAGATTTATTTGTTTTACTTCGCAGTGTCAGAGAAAGAGCTTGTGTATCTTCTTTTCAGCTGAAATTCTTAGTTCTGATGACATCCAGCTGGTGGGCTGGATGAGAGAGATCAGCTAGAGAGAGACTGGATGGTGGAATGGAAGATCTGGAGGCAGAGCTACAACAGGAGAATTGATAAATGAAGGGGTTCATTTCATTCAGTAAAACATCTTTAGGAAAAAAAAATGCTTTGGTACTTATTTAAAATTCTGAGATAGAAATTCTGGTTCTTCTAGGAAAGAAAATTGCTTCTGAAACTGATCTGAGTTCTTGAAAAGATGCACCTTTTCCTTTCAACACGTAAACCAGACTTAAAGTTGTTTACTAAGAAGAGAGCACCACCTTGTGTTAGTAAGTCACTGCATCTTGTGAGACAGGATGCGAACGTTTTCTGGCACAACTGAATTGAACTCGAAGAATAAACATGTTTTGTTGTTTTTTATTTCTTTTAGCAGGTAGTGGTCTTGTGCTTGTGCTTTAGAAAGCCAAGAGAGAAAAAAGTTGCAAATGTCGAGATTAAGAGCTGGATACACGTTCTGAGAGTCAGAACTTATGTGTCAGCGCATGCCTTGACGGAACTCCAGGTTTATTCTGAGTTCAGATTCTTTTATAAAATTCAGATTCTTATACAAAATTCTAGTTTGTGGAATCTGACTCTTTTCTGAAAGGCTTTTTAATTAAATAAAATTGAAGTATATGCAGTACCCTCTTTGAGAGGTAATTAATATCTAGTAGGCAGTAAGAGGATGAGTACTGTACTGTGAGGCTATTGTTTGCTGTGTACACGTACCACCTGTGATCTAAGTGTTTTGCTGTGTCTTCACCAAGTCAGATATTTAAGAAGGTATCTCAAATCTATCCACAGTAATTATGATGATTATATCTTCAGATCCACAAGTATTCCTTTGAGATTATTTTCCATAAATTTCTACTGGAGCTTTTCTATTATTTTTTGTTTTTAGTTTATTTATTTTGTAATTTTTTGATTTAAGGTTCAGGTAGTATATTCTGGGATAACCTGTTCCATAGATTGGACTGTTTGAAGTTAATGTATGCTATAATTTTGTGCTTATGAAAAGTAAAGCTTCCAAATAATCGATGGATTCCCATAAGGGTGGGATAAATTTGAGACATTCCTCTCTTTAATGTATCAATACATTTCAGGTTGTGTAACTCACAGTTATAGGACAGCAAAAAAGGTTGTTTTGTATTGAACTGAAAAAGTTTTAAATATGTCAGTAAACCCAGGTTCTACATTGGATTCTTCTGCAGTCCTCTTTGGCGACCTTAAGAAAAATAAGAGGCAATTTTATGCCATTTGAATCAAAAGCTAAACCATCTTTTAAATACTCTTTCAATATTGGTGTTCTGGATGTATTTAATCTTGATTACAGGAAATAAATGCTTTTATAGTTCTAATTTATTCGTTATTAACACCACAGTAAACAAAACCAGTTAATCTCTGCTGATGCAGTAGAACTTTCTGGTTGCTTGACCATAGATGCATTTCATCTCACTTACCAATCTTCAATTAATCAGTTTGAATGCAAGTAACTTTTTTTTTTTTTCATTATTTAAGCTCCATTTCCCTTATATTTGTATTGTTGTGAAGGAGACAAGGAAGAGTTTGAGATCTCATCTATTTTCTCTTCTACAAAGCTAAACTGATCATGTTTAATTTTTTGTGAAACAGAATATTCTCACAACCAAAATATCAGAGCCAGGTTTTGGGATTTTTTTGTTTGTTTGTTTGTTTTGTGTGTGTGATGATGAACATTTCAGCGACTTAATTCACAATTTACTACAGGACCTTAATCCATAATATTCTCATTTTGTACAAATAATCTTTGCTTCTTTTACAGATGGACTTGTGTTGTCATCAGGAGCATTTTTTAAAGGAACTTAGCTCTTCCACCATGGAAATGAGCCTGGAGAAAAGTATAACCATATGATGGAGCCAGTGGAAAAGTTTCAAATGTCTGACTCTAAACTAAAATCCAGTTGTAAGTAAGTGGGAAAATAAAAAACCAAGGAAAAATATGCCTCTGAAGAAAAAGAACTTAAAGCTGAACTCTGAAGAGGAGTGTGTATTTAATGTATTTGCATTAAAACTATTCCCCTATGAATGAAACAAATATATGTGGTGTGAATGAAAAGCAGACAAATCTTCTACTTCCAGGAACTATGCTAGAGATATAGGTTGAAGCTCTAACATACTTTTCAGATTCCTTAAAAGGGTAGCGAGGCTTCAGAATTAAATTATTTGATCTCAGAGGCAGAGACATGATATATAACATGGTGCCCAGCAGTGAATACTGCACGCCTGTAGAGCCTGGATCTGTATATAGTTATGCAGCTCTTGCTTGGAGTATTTGCCCTGAACCATATAAACTAACCACAGTGGTTGTCAGTCTACATATGTGTTCCCTGCTGTTCCCAGAATCCCGGCATGTGTTCCCAACATGTGTTCCCAGGATATTCCAGCTGTATACTATCAGTTCTGCTCTGAATCCTGTGTAATACATCAGATAAAGCCTGTTTTCCCACCATGGAGGCATGGTAGATTGATGCTTTTGGCTAAAGGAGACAGAGATGCTGCAGATTTGGCTGAGAATTCATAGTCAGTTCTGGTGCCTGACTTAAAGTTATCATGGCTGCATCTTTAGAAGTGCAGGAAATTCAAGTGTCTTGGACAAAATATCATTTCCAACAGTGCATTTGAATTTCCTGTGCAAAGGTGTCACGGATGCCTATTTTCAGAGAATAGATTGAATCAGGTGGACATTAACTTAGTAAGACTGGTTTAGGTCAAAAACTTGTGACGAATCAAGGGGTAAGAAAACATTTCCAATCCAGTTTTTTAGAATAATTTCAGATCAAAATGAATTGATTTCCATAAAACCCCCTTATTTTACCTGTTTGCTTTAGTACTAGAGTACTCTAGTGCTCTACAGTTTGCTATTGTTGATAATCTTAATATAAAGGGGATCTTTGTTTTGTTTCATTTGTTTGTTTGTTTGTTTTCCCAGAAACTCGTTACAGCTATACTCTGTAATGGTTCAAAGTGGAGGAGCATAAAGACCCTACACGCTTGTTAGGATACTGAGACAGCATTAGTAACTAACATCCCATGTTGGTAGGGAAACTAGAAAGCATTGATATAAAAGCAGGTTAGCTTTGGGTACTGTAAGAGGCCATGGTATGAGTGTGTATCGTAAAAAAAGCCTTGAACTTAAAAGAAAATTCAAACCAGAAACCCCTATATTTTTATATTTATATATCAGCATTGAAACCAAGGTACTTTTTCTCTCAAGAAGCAAAAGAATTTATAAAGCTGTCCTATTTGTCCTGAACTTTGTAATCAGCAGTTCTTTCCAGTATGAGAAATGTGAGTAGTGCATATGGAAGGTAAAATCTTCAAATTACAACTGTTTGGATATATACTGGGTAGGGGGAGGAGGGAATCTTTTCATTCGCTAAACCTATCTCAAGTTTCCTTTGTAAAAGGTTTCTCAGGTCTAGGATGGTCAGAGTCTGAATGACAGTGTAGCAAGGTGGCTATGGTATTTCCATGGCATGTAGGAGACAGGGATTCATTTTCCGCTCACAGCAGGAGAGAGCAGTGAGTGTGCTGACCTCCAGCCTCCCTGAGGAAATGTCTCCTTTTTATCTCTCCTTGTCTCCACCCTGCTTTGCTCTGGTGATACATCTATTTCTTTAGGTAAAAGCACTGTGAAGACCCAGTATGGAGAAAGAAAACATTTCAAGAAAATGAACTTGACGGGGAGAAAAATCCACTTTCCAGGCAACTCTATGTAGGATGTCTTCCACTACTCAGTTTTACAGCACAAGTAAACCAGGAATGTAAGCAATGGGTAATGCCTTCCTTGCGTGGAACTCTGTATCTCCTGTTCCTTGCAGAGACAGGAAAAACAGCACCGGAAACAGAGAGCTTCTTCCCAGTGGTAACTGCCATTTTTTTACAGTTGTCCCAGCATGTGTTCATGATACAGCACACCTAGGGAGGTACCTGGAATTTCTGGGATTTATTTCTGAGCAAAGCTGTGTGCACAGCTTAGTGAGCAAAGATGAGAAAAAAATACGTTATCTGGTGAACAATAGCGTGCTCGGGAGAGTATCCCCTAGGAAAGCTTGTGCAGATAGAGCATGTTGCCTGGGCTGCTCCCCCAGCTTGACACACTCGCCATGTGGAGCTGTGAGGCTGGATCATCCTGCTACACTGTCTCGTAGAGGGAAAAGCTGTTTATGGTGTCCCCAGGCTGCATTTACCCTGTGGAGTGCAGGAGAACTCAGCCATGAGCTCCCCAGGTCCCTTTGTCGACATGCCTCGGCATTGAGGGAGCTGTTGTGAGCAGGCTGTGGCTGGTCAGGTTGGCTATGGCTGCAGCACATTCGTTCTTCACTTTCTCTTTCCTCTGCCTATTTTCACTTTTTTGGGACAGGAAAGCAGTTTAATTCTGTGCTTCCTCTACCCTCCATTGCAGTTCTGGCACTCATCTCACCTCTTGTGGCTCTCAAAGTTTGCATTAAGGATGACATATTTTGGCTGGCATTTGGTCCCAAAGGTCATCCTTCATTCCAGTGGTTTTATCCAACTAGCTTTTTCCCAGAAAGATAACCTTTCCTGTTTTAGCAGTATGTGTTTTCTTGCCTGTTGTTGCTTGCAATGCTAATGCTTCCTTGTAGCTGGAGTTAGTATACCAGGGCTCACAGTGATGGGCTCCTATTAGGGAAGAGGAGTAAATTCACAATTTTGAGGTTATGTCACACTATGTGTAGATATCCCAGTGTTATCTGGTTTAGTTTGTCCTGTTAAACAAGGATCTCTTTTGACTCTCCCGAACAACAAAACCTGTTTGGATGTGGAAAAAGTGGGTGTTACTCTGCAGTACACTATCTCAACACACAAGCAGGTTATTAATGCTATTTGCAGTATTCACAGTCCTTCCTGTATTTTAGGCTCTTGTCCTGCTGTGCCCAAGACTGTCAACAGTTGAACAACTCAGTGACCACCATTTTCCTTAACTTTATAAACATTTGAGTGATTCCCTTTAAAAGTGCATCTGCATTTAACTATTTACTTGCCTGAAAATTGTAGAGTAATCCTTAAACATTTCCTATTATTCATGTTCAAAATTTTGTGATAAATGTGCTCTCAGTCACTGCCTGTCTTCATGGATTACACCCATTTTTGTATGATTTCAAGAGACATTCAAGAAACAATAATTTGGAAATTCATTACAATGCCAGGGTTTATATGCTCTCATTAAGCATTAATTGGTAGTTGATGGCTATTGCTATTTTTAACACCATTAGTTCATAGCAATGTAATTAGTGATGCTAAGTACAGGATCCACATTAATAGCATTACTAATTGTAAATCTGGAGATAGAAACACAAGATGACTGGTTAATTTCTAGGCAATATCTCATGATAATTGGCTATAGGACATTTGTGCTGAAGTAGAAAGGTAAATAATTTAAAATCTTTTCTTGTAGTTTGCACTGCACTTTGCATTACTAATACAGTCTGTTGCACACATTTTAGACTTGTGAAATGCAATACCATTAGTATCTCACAGCCTTCGCAGTTACTAATTTTCAGGCTTCTCAACTCACATATACTAGCAATTATGAATTTAAAAAGAAGCAGAAGCAATAAACCAACAACTTTAAGGACATCTGCCTGAGAAACTGTTTTTGTAAAGCAGTATCATAAAAGCAGAAAACAGGAGATTTAAAATAAGTTTATAAGGTTTTAATTGCATAGATGGCAGATGCTTACCAATGCTGCTTGCTTTATTTTATATTTTTTTTAATGAGATTTATATTAGCCAGCAAAAAAAAAAAATTGGTCTCATTCTGGGTATTAATAATACAGTGATCGCAATATTTAAATTCTACTGAGCTACGTTTTAAGCAATTTTTGTTTCCTCAACTATGTGAAAGGTCTTTAGATGTAAAAGTTCCTGTGTACAGATGTCCAAAGTGGTTTTCCACATCACTGTACAGGCTAGCATAGAGCCTGTGTCCCCAGTGTAACTGAGTACTTCCTAAATATTAAAAGAGAAGTAACAAATCGGCATGATCTTTTCAGCTCCCAGCAAGTAGAAGTACATGTCTTGATTAGATCCTGAGTTATATAAATAGTATAAGAACTGATATTAGAGAGGGAATGGATGTATGTGAATGCAAGGCTGAAAAAATTAATGATGCATCTTTACAGCCTTGCTTAGACCTCATTGATTTCCATGGAAACCTTTTCATTGACTTCAGTGGGTCTCTTTAGTCTGATGATAGAAAGGGTGGTTGACAGATAGTGAGGTGCATGCTCTGGTCTCCATTCCATTGTGCTCAACAGCATTGCCTGCTGCTCAGCGATGCTTTACTTTCAGTGGATTTTAACTGCTTCCTGATTGAAAGAGGCTTTAATTTGGAGCCATTTTCTGTGGTTAGGTAATACTGATATATGCTTTCATGCCACAGCATGTAAGGTAGTGCTATTACTAGAAATACCGATATGATATAGGTAAACCAAGAAATACAGGGAAAAGGTTAAGCTGTCAAGCTCTATCCCAGCAATTTTTCCCAGAGGTATCTTTGCCTCTTCTGACAACATACTGAAATCCTAGCAGAGCAGTATAAAGCCAACCTTCCCCTCTGGAATTTCTTTTTCCCAGGATTCCTTCTGCCCAACTGAAAACAAATTTGTTTTCTGTGAATAGGGGAAACATTCTGTGTTTCTTGATTTGTTTCATACCTCTCCCCAATGTCTTGTCTCACCTGACTTGATTACTTCCCAGATGAAGCCCTGAAAATAGGGGAGAGCCTTATCACAGTGATTTAGCAGGACAACTCCTGTCTCTGGTCATTGGAAAAATTATTTGCTTATTGTGAGCAATATTATTTTATTGAGAAAAATCTTGAAAGTAAGAATGGTGAAGTTAAGTTCTTTTGTAGGCACAGACATTATAACATGCTTCATTAGAGTTCCTGCTGCAGATGTGAACAGTACAAGAACTCTGGAAATTACAGTTGTTCTTGCTGTCATTTTTCTTATTTTATCAAGGCCTTGATCTGTTTGTTTGTTCTCGATCAGTTTAACAGGTGACTGTTACTGGTGTCACATATAAGGAAATACAGAGATAAATATTCTATTTCCCTGGTTTTTGTTTCTCAAATCCTTGTGTGATAGCAAACTTATATCTAGAAAGTTCCTTTTTCCACTTAGTGAAACTGTTCCACACTTCTATTCTGGGAACCACCTATTTTCCTCTACGTACTTAAATGTATTGCTTTAGAATTTCATTCAGACTGCAAAGCCTGCAGGTACTGAAGGAGAGCTGTTTTCCATTACTGGGAATACAAGGATTGTTAACCATGCTTTCATTATGGTGATGACAATCCCAGCTGACTTTCAGACCTAGACTGAGTTAGCAGAAATTATTCTTTACCTTTACCTTGTAAAATGAATGCTTGGATCTGGATACAGAGGCACAGCAAGGAGCAAACTGTCATGCCATTGCCACAGTCCTTAATCGGTCTGAACTGTCTGTTCTCTGCCAGCTGGGGACCCATCGTGAGCTGGGAAAACTCAGCTCCCTCATCCCATGGTGGATGGTGGCGGGTCCTCTGTTTGATAAGGTCTATATCCTGCTGACAGACTTCTCAAATTAGACTTGATGTGGTTCTAACATCTGTAGACAACAACACATGTAACTCAGTTAGTATTATACAATATGTTTTTGCATATGTTTACTTTAGTATATCTTTTTTTCTGTAGTGCTTATTTATTGTCACTTAATCTTTTTCCAGGTCTGTATTACAAGCAGGCATATCCCAAAATTTGTCAAAAGAGCCATCTAAATATTTCCATGCTAATTTCCTCTTTTTGAATTATTGAGCAATTGTGAAATTTTGCTTTATAGACTACGATCTAAACATCTGTTCTTTTTTCTAACATAGACCTGTTTGGAGTTTGTATTTTTTTGGGTGGTGTGAGGAACTGAACAGAATGGAAAGAGATGTCTTTCCCATAACTTAAAAGAAAACAAATGCCAAAAAAACCTCTAAACAAACCATTTGCAGGTAAAACCCACACAGTTTCATCCATTGCCTCGAAGTAAAATTTTAATTAAACTGAACCTCACATAGCAAACAGATACCTCTCTTTTTCTTTTTTCTTTCTTTTTTAGTTCTTTTTTTTCTCCCCTTTGCTTCTAAGGGTGTTCATGTTTGGTTTTGCTGCCTCTTTTAGAAGAGCAGAGCAGCCAACTGAATGTGATGGGTTTTAATGGGTTCTTACAAATTACAATTTGGGAATAAAAAAATCATAGCTTATGAGTTTAATGTTTTTCAGAAAAGGTTTCTGAAGGTTAGCTCCAGCTGAACTCCTTCCCTGCCACATCAAATGAGAAGGTTTGTGCATATGTTCAGGTTTGCATGTGAGAGGTACTGTGCTGCAGGGAGATAGAGTTTCTGCAGAACACAGATGACAGTGGGGATGTCTGTCTTGGAGTTTCTAAGCCAAGAAGGTTCACCAGGTTTTTCTGAGGCCCTGGCTTTAGTAAATACTGAGGTAGCTGGCTATGACCATTAATGTATGATATCAGTACCTGGCTAGAAAGCACATATGCTTATATTTAAACTGACCATTTTTCAGTAGAGGTGTAACATACACTTTTAATCACCATTTGTGATTAAAAAACAGTTTTGCATAATCATAATGTCAATGACTATACTAGCCTTTGCTTCACAGGGGCTAGGGAATAACTGAAAACTCTTTAAACCAAGGGCTAATTTGTTCTTGAGATTTTATAAGGGGTGCGTGTGTAAAAGTTGATACAGATTGGGATGGGGTTTTTTGTTTTGTTTTGGTTTGATTTTTTTTTTCTCTCTTTTTGCATGTTTGTGGGCGGTTTTGTTTGTTCATTTTTTGTTTTTTGGTTTTTTGCCTTTTGTTATTGATGGGTTGTTTTTTGTTGTTGTTGTTGTTGTTTGGTTTGGTTTTCATGTGAATGATTTTGGTGTCATTTGACACAAGCTACTCTCAAAGAAATAGAAATCTTTTATGCTGATTGGGGTTCCCAAGGAAGGGTATGTTGAGTTACAGTTTGTAGAAGAGTACCAAGAGAGTGGGATAGAAAGGACATTTGGAAAAACTAAAAGAGGGTCGCTAACACAGGGTCCACTTGAGATATTTTAGCCGTTAGTGAACAGTTCGCGGTACAGCAGCGGAGCACAAGGCACGGGTCGGGCTCAGTGACAACCCCTGGGTTGCGAAGCCCGCGGTCCGTGGTGTGCGGGCCGGGAAGCCCCGGCGGGTGAGCGGACACGCAGATCCCCAGCCCGCTGTTAATTACGGTGTTAACCACCCTCCCGAGAGCGCTCCTTCGCCGACGGGAGGTGTGCGCTGCTG
>NW_009944704.1:0-6786 GCF_000696875.1 Nestor notabilis
TGAAAGGGGCCTACAAGGATGCTGGGGAGGGTTTAGTGCGAGGTGTTCCTTCTCATGGCAGGGGGGTTGGAACTAGATGATCTTGGGGTCCTTTCCAACCCTAACTATTCTATGATTCTGTGATCTCTACTTCCTCACATGAATTTTGATTAGCTATAGAAATCCCTTTTATTCTAAATTTTGAAAAATATTTGATAATGGTCTTGATAAAATTTTGAAATATCACAAAAATGTTAATTTCAGCTCTTTAAGGAAGAATGGCTTTTCCACTTGATTTTTTTTCACAGTATTTTTTCATTTTTCAACTGGTCTAACACATCAAAACATTGCAAAGTTTGGAAGTACACAGGACCAGGTACCTGACAGCATCACCACCGCAACATTCTGCAAGTACAAAATGATAGCCGCTTTTCTCCAGAAACACACAGGGACCTGTTAGCACACCTCCCGCAACAGTCTGTTAGAGAGTGTTCTTTTCATCAGAAGCAGATGTTTACATGCAAAAGCGAATTTGAATGCTTTTTATTTCTTTTCTTGTAAACGGCTTTTTACAATGCCAAAGCTTTAAAAGTTGTCCCAATGTAATGTAAAATCTGTAGGAGTTTATTCCCACTTCTGTAAATCTTCTCTGGGATTTGTAGTGCATCTTGCACTTTATTTCTGCTCCTTTTTTCTTTTTTTTTGAGTAATTATGCTATCTCTATGTGTATGATGATCAGCTTTTATACATTTACAATCACTTTCTTCTTTCTCCCCTGTGAATCCATAACAATCCTCCCTGTGCTGCCTGATAAAATGAGGACTATTAATGTAAAAACTCCATCATAGATGTAATGGAAAAGAAGTGTTTGCTGTAGAAGCAAAGCAGACAGAGTCAGTATAGCAGTGGCACTGGAAAAAAAAAAATCTGTGCAATCTGTAAATTTTAATGAGGAGAATGTTTTAAGGAAAGAAAAGTCTTTACTTTTTATTTGTAGATGTTAGCTTGCATGGAGCCTTCATTCTGCAATGTAAAACTGGCTAAAAAGACCCTTTCTGCAGTGAGAAATCAAAATCTATTCTCTTTTAAGGAGTTTTCTTTTATGTAAGGACCACCAAGAATGAAACTTCCAAACAAGGCTTCTCTGCTCCTGCGGAGGTTTGAATTGAAATCTATCCTCACATTTCCTGAACTGCAGGTGAGATATCAGCCTCTCACTCTGTCGGCCTTAGAGATCAGCATGGAACTGGCTTAAGGTGGCTTGATATAGATTTGCTATTTGCAAATTAAAATCCTTCATCTCTGAAAAGAATCCAAAATAGAATACAGTTCTTTATTAACTGTGGTCCATTTTTTTTTTTAATGGCTCTTACCTCAGAAGGTCTTTAAAGGGTTGTCTTTTCAGACCTATTATACAGTCCTAATTCTTTTAGGTATTGAGAACATATGTGAAAATATTGGGGTAGCTCATGCTAACTTAGATTTTTTAGGCTAAGAAGTTTTATGATCAGAAATATCAGGGATGCAAGACATTTTGCCCTAGAATGTAGTTTAGAAGAAATAACTTGAGGAATGAGCAGGTAATAAACTTATTTTATCATCATTAGATTAAGATGGAGGTGCTAGATCATGTCTGATTATCTTAAGATATTTTTTATTACATTACTGACACCTAACTGCATTCATCTGCCCCTGCCCTGGGCACATATTTCAGTCTGTAGAAGTCAAAACCTTTCCTGTAACTTAAAAAAAATGATAAAATAACTGTCCCAGGAGGTAATTTAGCTACTAGCATTTCTTCAAATTTTTTATTCCTGATTTTCCAAACCTAATTCATTTATTCCTTTTATTATTTTTATTTGACATTTACATATATCTCCTATGTACCATTATAACACACAAATTTGACATGCCATACCTACACTGCTTGACAAACTGTAAAGTAAAATTCTTGTTGTCTGCTACAATGAAAGCCTAATCTCCTTGGGGTGGCTTTCTTGAATTCCTGCTTTCCCCACTAATGTTTGGAGGTCAACATTATTCATCTGAAGGCTTTGAACTTAAAAAAAATGACAGGCTGTGATTAGACAGAGGATGATTTGTGACTGTTTCCAGTGGGTGATTCTGATGGTCCATTTCCCTGACAATGAAATCCTGCTAGAACATTTCAGATCAAAATAACTTTTAATATCTTAAAATTTTCCAGAACTCAAAAATAGGTATGATCATTTGGAGCAAGGTCCTGTTGTTGTTTGCCATAGTGAAGAGTACCTTAGAGGACAAAAGTGTTGATGCTACAGCATGATACTACTAAGAATAAAATACTAGTCCTTCATGTGGTACTTCACCTGGAATTCATAAAAGCTAAAGCAGGGATATGAAAGAGAATCAAGTTTTGTCCTTCTTACTATAATTCTTGGTGCAATAATCAGGAAAGAATTTGCAACCCATGTATAAATACTTTCAATATTCCAGATCCTTTCCAAAGCTGGGGTAAGCCTATTAGGCTAGACGGAGTGTTCTTTGACCTGGGACAGGGCTTGAAACTTCTTGTATATTTAAAAATACAGATCAGTGAGCATGTCCTGTGCAATTAAAACTGGTGAAACTTGAGTTCCTGTTTCTTTACCCTAAGGAGACGGAGTTGCTTTATAGCCTGTGCTACACAGAGCAGATGTTCAGAGGACCTTTCATTTATAACTGAAATGGCCTACTTTGCAGTCTTCTGTTTCTGTAAGACTGAAGGAGCATTCAGTCTGTGATGAACAGATACAGACGTGCCATAAATTACAAAGTGTGCGCATATATATATATATATATATATACACGCATATGTACTGGGGCATTGCTCTTCTACCAGTGCGTAAATCTAGAGTTTCATTAGGCAGAGGAGTTGGAGGAAGAGCCTTCTTGTTGGCCACAGATTGTAAAAAAAAGGATAATGAGAGGAATCAAGGGAGGCTTAGAGGCATTTGCTGCTGTTCCTTATATTTGGGTAGGGCATTTCCATGATAAAAGAAGGCATATTTTAAGGGACATGATATTTCAAGTATTTATAGTATTTTCCTTGAAAAGGAGAATAGAAGAGGCTGCATAAGGAGCTGACAGTAAGAGTTTAGGTCTGTGCACAGTGCATGCTGTAGATAAGAGAGTGGGAGACAGTGGAGATCGTTAGCAAAGCAGTGTGTGTGGTGAGAAGCAGCCAGAGGCGGGAGAGAGGCTAGCAGGACACCAACACTGCGGAAGCAGAAGCAGCCTAGCTGCAGGCTGCTCAGGGAAATGGGTGGCAGAGGACTACTTAGCCCTGGGAGCAACCCCTTGCAATCTACCCTTATGCCAAGGAAGATCTGGGACTCCACTGTGTTGGGAGCTGAGGTGTATTTTCTATCATCAGGATTGCTCCTGGAAGGACTCAGTCAGTCTGTGCTCCTATAAAAGGCAGTATGTCTGCCATGCTCTGAGGTCTGTTCCTGGACATCTCTGAAGCACAGAATAACTGCATCTGTTAGTTAGTCTGTCACAGCTACAATGCATTAACACCATGCTCCCCATGTGGACCTGCTATTAATTTTTGTGAATAATTTCCCTCTTGAGAATCTTTTGAAAATAATTATTGAAATGCAGACTATATTGTAGTAACATGCAAAGGCCTTTATCCACATTTCTAGGTACTGTCTCATTCTTTTCACATCACTGTTACTGAAATAGTGTGGGAGAAAATCCAAAACTGCATACTCCTTGGTTGCATGCTGAAGGGGTAAAGCAGCAAAATCAGACCTCACTATTACGGATGGCAGTCTGTAAAACAGGAATAATTTTCTATTGAATACCTGATTGAATTACTTGTGAATTGCTGCTCTGCTGAGAAAATTATATTGGGGGTTGGCAGGCGGTCACTATTTTTATTTGCTAGAACGTATTATCTGAATTTGCTTGTCAGGTGATTGCCTGGTTAGTTCCCTTCCAGTATAACTAACTGTGTATTTCATGATGTGATAAATAATAGTAATAAAGTTTATGGGGGGTGGGGGGAATATTGCTGCTATGAGGAATACCACTTAACACATCCATTTATCTTCTACTGCTTACAAAAATCTGGGCTGATTAGATGATAATGTATTTCAGTGGTTTGCAAAAATAAAAAGGAGGGATAATAGCTGTTTGACCCCCTCCCTCTTCTTCTTGTAGCTTCAGTTTATAATAGCTTTGCATTTAATTGGTGTTTTATATCTTTATGCTTATGAGGTTTGATAATTTGAACAGCCCTTGTGGTGATATCATTCTATTCAGTGAGCCAGCCATTGCTAAATTGTACATATTTATGTAATTGAGATGATTTTTCCTGGTAGCCTGTGGAAAATTTCATAAAAATTTGTGTGCATTGGTCAACTCATTTAATGTGATATCTCACTTTTAGAGCTGATCAGCATTTTTCCTCATACTCCATCCCTGTGCTGCAAATCAGCTTGGTTTTTTTTAACGTTGTCTCTAATGGTAAAATAATGAACAACATAATGCTTCCCAAGGAGGAAATACAATGTTCATTTTCCCTTTGGCAAATGAGAATGTAGCCATTAGGAACAGTGCTTTCCCAGCTGCTCCTTGGAGGGAAGGGCCAGTATAATAGTAACAGATACACGGATTTCGCTCAGAGCACAGAAAACTTATGTCGTGTCACACTTGACTGTGTGCCTCTCTGAGCTTGACTGTGAAGAGTGGGGCAATTCCTTTCATTTCGCTGCTGCTGCTTGAAGTGGTGGATTGCACCAGCTGGACTGAAAGAGTTAAGTAGACTGCTTATGAGGATACCATACCCATGACAGGTTTTTTTCAAAATGGGTAGCATGTCATTTCACAATGATCCTCTTTGTCCTTTTGGTTATAATTGAGCTTTTGACAACAAATACTAGATCTCTTTTCACAGACACTAAGCACCAAAGTGTAAAGCTCAGCAGCTGGAAGGAAGGGGCTAACACCATGTCTTATACATGATCTGTTGTCTGGAACAGTAAATACAAGGCAGATCCTTGCAGAAGTTCAATGACTTAGAACATTGGTTCGAATCTAGCTCAGATCTGAACCACTAAGCAAGCTGCTTGCTTGGCTGCTGCCTGTGGTGTACCTGTTCTGCCTGTAAAGAGGGCTTCAGTTTTAGGAGTGTCTCTATCCAGCAGGATGGTTCAGACAGGTGGTGAAACCAGAGGTGACCCTTGGGTTTTCGAGTGTCATGTGCTGTAACTCTTCCATATGCATGAGGCTCCTCCACTGGAGGCTGAGGGGAGGAAAGAGGTATGTGCTTGCGTTGAGAGCAGCAGAAAGACTCCCAGTGTGATAAACACCTGGCTATTGCTCAACACTGCTGGGATATTTCAGGTAATGGACTTACTTTTACATGAATCTAGGGTATTAGATCAGATCAGACTGGAAGTGTGAAGCACATGCTATGAGAGGCACTGACAGCAATCTCAAATTAGAAGCTATGGGCTATTTTATTGTTGGTAGCAACAAAGGTCGTGGTGGGTCCCTACATCCTTTCCTTTGGGGTGATAAGAGAAAGAATAGGAAGCTCTCACTTTAGACATCAACTGGTCGGAAGAGGCAAGTCTCTTCCAAACAGAAAACTCCTTCTAAAACTAATGGCCACCTCCTTTTAGACAGTGTGAGAATATCTGGGCATGAACATGGAAAAAATGATAAACCACCCAAGACAATTTCTTTCAGGTGGGTTTTTCTTTGGTGGGTTTTTTGGTTTTTTTTTTGGTTTTTTGGGGTTGGTTTGTTTGTTTGTTTGTTTTTTTCCCTAGAACAGTTGGTAAAGCTGTAGCCAAATTAACTCCAGCAACAGCCTTTCAACTTCTTGTGGCAGAGCTGACAAACCACATTCAGCTGTAGGGCTGTGACTGAAATGAAAATCACCACCCAAAAGCTGCTCTCCTTACAAAGCCTCAGCAAGAAACTGAAGTTAAAGCAAATCTCTCATTGAGAATCTCTTATGGTACACCCTCTCCTGGTTAACATAAAGCTTACTAGTAGTTACCTGAGAGATTTGTTGCCAAGGTGTTGTCTACAGCACAAGAAAGGCAGCTAAGTTAAAATAAGTCTGTTTTTTAACAAAGGTAGTTTGCAGGAACCATACGCTTTTTGACTTGCTTTCAATGGAAATTTAGCCATTCTGTGAAGATATTCCTTAAAACAGCATTTGGAATATATGAAAGTAGGTAATGCCACCAGTTTTGAAGACTTTTCTGATAGTCTCATTACTCTAATTCAGAACAAAATATCTTAAGTAATTTAAAGGTAAAATTAGCAATAGCAGTATATACATACTATGTGTAATCTATACAGCCTTCCCATAGTGGTCTCCTTTAACTAACACAGCAATTTTGTAAACAGAAATGTATTAAAACAATTTGTAATGGTTCTTGTACATGGGACAATTCTTAACACTCTCTGCCCAGACAACCTTTTGTGTTAAGTGATCTGTAGGACAGGGGAAGCAAGCAAATAACTTACAACATGTGTTCCCCAGCTGTGTTCCATGACACTAATCTAAGGTAAGCAATAATTAGTTCACAGAACTTTATTTTTTTTTTACTTAAAAATCAATGATAAATGTACATAGTAGTTCTGAAGGAAATTGGAGCACTCATCTGTGTATCCAAAAAATCTCCTAGTAGAGATTAAAATAAGTTTTTTGCTAAGAGTACTATCAGAAAGTTTAAATGAGAAGAAAGGTGCTTACCACCAGTTCTAGTATTTAATGTTGTTGGTCAGTGCGACCTCCTTGTCTCTAAATTGGAGAGACA